>NW_028246002.1:0-79908 GCF_964263255.1 Lissotriton vulgaris
TGGGTGTTTATTGGACAAAAAATTGAATTCATTTTTTCCGAGAAAGCCTTGTTCAAGTCCGATTTTGAGGATCATTCCTAATTCTTTTTGTAAATCCGATGTTGGGTCCTTATTGATCTTGCGATAGCAAGTAGAATCTGATAGTTGTCTAACTGCTTCTTGGATGTAGTTTGGTGTTCCCCATACAACTATTGATCCGCCTTTGTCGGCTTGCTTCACTATAATGTTGTCATTCTGTTTGATAGTTTGTAAAGCCAACTTCTGTTCTTGAGACAAATTTGGTTTAACATATCCGTTTCTTTTTTTCTCCTGTGAAGCTAATGCTGAGAGTATCGTTTTTTCCAAATAGGTGACCTCTTTAGGCACTTTATGTGCTGGAGGACAGAAACTTGATTTTTTCTTAAAACCAGTGGTCTCTACTTGAAGGGGATTTTCTTTATCAGCAAAGAAAGTGGTCAATCGAATTTTGCGACAAAATTCTATAAATTCAAGTTTTAATCTCACGAAGTCAGTAAACCTAGATGGTACAAATGTGAGTCCCTTTTCAAGGACGCTGATTTCTGATGATGTTAATATCGTGTTTGAAAGATTAAAAATAGAAGATTTTTTATAAGATGTTAGTTCTTGTAGTTTTGCCTTCGCGTTGACATTTCCCATGGCTGATTGTATCTGGTTTTCCCACGCGGTTTTTGTGCGTCCTGTCCTAAAAAAGGCTGTTGTTGCTGCTGATTTTGAAAATTGGGCTGGTAATTCTGTTGATATTGTGACTGATAGTTCCTCTGATATCCACCTCTTTGGTTGAATCGCGGGCGGGAGCCTCCTTGATCAGAGTCACTACCTCCAGAGGAGGATGTATCTGAAAATGTGAGAAATTTAGAGCGAGATCTCCCTTGGTTGTCGTTCAGGAAGCGTCTTGCTTCTGGTCTTGAATAAAATTCTTGTTGTAAATACGGATAAGTTTTCTCGAATGTGAAATTACGTTTGTCTCTTTCAAAGTTGTTATCTTTCTGTTGGACAGTAAAATCTTTGAATTCCAATATTTCTTTGTCGACTCTCTCAAGTAAGGCCTTGCAATCCTGGATCAAAGGATTGGTTTTAATTTCAGATTCTAATTTTTCGATCTCCTCAAGTTGTGATTTTGATAGACGTTGAGCAGTTTCGATGGTTAGCACCATCAGATCCCGACTACATTTGGTCTCAATATAGCTGAATCCTTTCTTGTATATATTATCCTCGGTAAATATGACTGGTATATTCTTAACAATTAATCCTGATGGTATAGTTCCTGACCTGAGATGTTGGAGCAGGTAGTGACCGTGCAAGTCTGTCCTTATTTGTTTTTTCTTCAAACGGATCAATTTGTCTGATTCATTGTTCACTTGTGCTGTATTACTGAGTGTGGCGGAGCCAAATGTGGGAGGGTCCTTCAACAGTTTTTTAATGTGATCTTCACTGTATGCGAAGGTCTGGTCTTCTGACATAGTCTAGGAGGTAAGTGAATAAACTAAACTCGCCTAGAGGGTATTCATACAGACACTTTCATTCCTTCATTCAAAGAAAAAAATGAATAAGTGAAACATAAAATTGTGAATGAAATTATATAAAAAACACTAGTGAATCCCCGAAAAGGGGACAAGTAGCTCAAAATGCTGCCTGTCAATGAAACACCACAATCACCAATTAACTACTAGCCACAGACCAAAGCCTATGGCAAACAACGGGTTCAAAAAATGAGACAAGTTGGTGTCTCGCAATTGCCCCTCGCGAGCCGGCGCCCGCTATATCAACTAAGAAACAAGTAGGGTCTGGCGTATAGCACAGTAAGGCTGCGCCCTATCAAGAAATAAACAAAACAATTTGCCAGTACTGTGAAACGAATGGCTACAAATTACATTTGAAGAGCTCTCAATTGCTCTCTCAAGCTGACCACTTTTTCAGTCAATGAAAATTAGAAACAAAAAGACTTCCAAAAGATGGTTGTTTATTAAATTTAACTTTCAATTTTGGCTATTTATTCAGACTTTGTTTTTTTGTTTTTTGTTTTATCAAATATATTTGTTCAAAAGATCATACAATATATACAACAATATACAATCAGTTGGGAGGAGAAACAAGTGAATGGGCCAGGGGAAGGTCAATGAAACATTTTGGACAACATTTAGACACTAGACGTACAATTAGACACTAGACAACAAAAACCTTAGGTAGTACACAAGAGTTGGGGTTGGTAGAGGTTGCTGGCGTTATTTACAGCTATTTACAACAAAGCAACAGTGTTTTTTAATCCTAAATACAAGTTATTTCGGGGGTTTTCCTCAAAACAAATGAAAAACTGTAGCTATCTTTTTGTCATTCAATGAAATGAGCCATATTGTAATAAAGCTTGACAAAATTCAGATCATTTAGCGCCTACAATTGGCCTTAATTTTGTACAAAACAGCCACTATAGTGGCGCCAACATTCAACTACCACCTCAATAGGTCATAGGTCGACGCGTTTCAAATCCTACATTGATGTGTAGGATTCTCTTCAGGACCAAACAAACTCAATCTGTGAAAAACAAATGAATGAAAGCTCTGTCAGTGGAAACTAAAGAAAGACTCTCAGCTCACATTCTACATCCATCCACTCTCAGTATATTACCTGTCACTCTTTTGACTGTGTTTTTTTTTTTTTTTTTTTGCGTGGAGAAATACTGAAAAGAAGTGAAACAATATGTTTCAGATATTGGGCACACAAATTGATCGTTTCTTAGGGACTCCGTAGAGATCGTATTGGTACTTACAGAGTAATAAGGTGAATCATCCCCTTTTAATAAGTATCCAAATGGTTAGCTTTTTCCGGTTCCAAAGCAGGGGCGGGCTCGCCTCGTGGAGTAAATCTATGGTGAAAAAACAACGGATGAGATTATTCCGTTGTGAGATTTGGGCGACCTACAAAGCGAGCCAGAGAGCACCGGCATGGCGTGCAACTCCGCTCGGGGAAACTAGCTAAATCGCGGGCGCTGTTTACCTGAGGCTGCGTCTTTCTCCTCCAGTCTGGGTCGCGGTCAACTTTGAAAACGCGATACCAATGGGGCGGAAACGCCTCTATTTACTTCAGATCATTTCCGGTGTGCAAAAGGGGGGCTCATGGGATTTGTAGTTTAGATCTGCCGGAGAGCCCTCCGGCTCTTCGTTGCGGTCGTATGTGAGACACGAGATTAGGGTGCCATGGTTAAGAACAGTGGTGGCACTTTCCGAAGTACATTTTAGTCTAGCTCTTTTTATAAACTATACAATTCCGACATTTCGTTTAAGCCTTGTGTGGTTGTATTGAATTTCAAGACCGCGACCCAGACTGGAGGAGAAAGACGCAGCCTCAGGTAAACAGCGCCCGCGATTTAGCTAGTTTCCCCGAGCGGAGTTGCACGCCATGCCGGTGCTCTCTGGCTCGCTTTGTAGGTCGCCCAAATCTCACAACGGAATAATCTCATCCGTTGTTTTTTCACCATAGATTTACTCCACGAGGCGAGCCCGCCCCTGCTTTGGAACCGGAAAAAGCTAACCATTTGGATACTTATTAAAAGGGGATGATTCACCTTATTACTCTGTAAGTACCAATACGATCTCTACGGAGTCCCTAAGAAACGATCAATTTGTGTGCCCAATATCTGAAACATATTGTTTCACTTCTTTTCAGTATTTCTCCACGCAAAAAAAAAAAAAAAAACACAGTCAAAAGAGTGACAGGTAATATACTGAGAGTGGATGGATGTAGAATGTGAGCTGAGAGTCTTTCT
Source organism: Lissotriton vulgaris (assembly GCF_964263255.1). Lineage (NCBI taxonomy): Eukaryota > Metazoa > Chordata > Amphibia > Caudata > Salamandridae > Lissotriton > Lissotriton vulgaris. The sequence goes on from NW_028246002.1 coordinate 3,782, forward strand.
TTAGTTTCCACTGACAGAGCTTTCATTCATTTGTTTTTCACAGATTGAGTTTGTTTGGTCCTGAAGAGAATCCTACACATCAATGTAGGATTTGAAACGCGTCGACCTATGACCTATTGAGGTGGTAGTTGAATGTTGGCGCCACTATAGTGGCTGTTTTGTACAAAATTAAGGCCAATTGTAGGCGCTAAATGATCTGAATTTTGTCAAGCTTTATTACAATATGGCTCATTTCATTGAATGACAAAAAGATAGCTACAGTTTTTCATTTGTTTTGAGGAAAACCCCCGAAATAACTTGTATTTAGGATTAAAAAACACTGTTGCTTTGTTGTAAATAGCTGTAAATAACGCCAGCAACCTCTACCAACCCCAACTCTTGTGTACTACCTAAGGTTTTTGTTGTCTAGTGTCTAATTGTACGTCTAGTGTCTAAATGTTGTCCAAAATGTTTCATTGACCTTCCCCTGGCCCATTCACTTGTTTCTCCTCCCAACTGATTGTATATTGTTGTATATATTGTATGATCTTTTGAACAAATATATTTGATAAAACAAAAAACAAAAAAACAAAGTCTGAATAAATAGCCAAAATTGAAAGTTAAATTTAATAAACAACCATCTTTTGGAAGTCTTTTTGTTTCTAATTTTCATTGACTGAAAAAGTGGTCAGCTTGAGAGAGCAATTGAGAGCTCTTCAAATGTAATTTGTAGCCATTCGTTTCACAGTACTGGCAAATTGTTTTGTTTATTTCTTGAATGAAAGTGCTACACGAGTTGCCACCTCTAACTCCCCCTCCCCCATCCCATGGATCAGTCTGAAGTTACAGTAACAGGGCAGGTGTTTCTAATTAGGCAGCGACATGGGTGCACGCGGAGGTCACGGACATCAACACATGAAAAGTGAAATGAAGGTCAGGTGCGGTATTATACAGGCACGGGACTGCCCGTCTTCTCCTGCTGGTACAGCGGTAGAACACTAAATGCAGAGGTGACTTTCAGATACAGGAAACAGAGTGAGAATAGCTGTCCTTACAAATATAAAAGGAAACACGAATGATGCTAGAACAAAAGGGTTCCCTCCTTTTTCCTACACAAAATGAAATGCATTTGAAAACGAGGGCATTTACGAATTGGTTGGAATCCCATTGGCGTCAATCTTTTTAGGTCTCCTGCTCCACACATACACATACACCACACGACAACTTTGTGCTTCGAACCGGCTGTACTCACGACGCAGGATCCGGGGTGTAGAAATCCACGGCGATCCCAACCAGAAATGGGAGCCAATCCCCGTAGTACACACACCCAGCATTTTAAAACCTCCCGTCATGAATATAGAAAGCAGACTGGACACGGTTAAGAATTTAACTTCCTCGCACCAATGCTTCAAAAGCAAATCGGGCATAGAAAATAATAAGATTTCTCATAATCGGATTGTAGGAGGACTTGGTGACTTTCAGATACAGGAAACAGAGTGAGAATAGCTGTCCTTACAAATATAAAATGAAACGCGAATGATGCTAGAACAAAAGGGTTCCCTCCTTTTTCCTACACAAAATGAAATGCATTTGAAAACGAGGGCATTTAAAAATTGGCTGGAATCCCATTGGCGTCAATCTTTTTTTACGTTTTTAATAAAACTTTTATTGGCATTTGTGCTTCATACAATGCGACAGCTTCATCTGCATCTCAAGCCCACAATAATAAGATTTCTCATAATCGGATTGTAGAAGGACTCGAAAAATATATAGCGGTATAGCCACACTCAAAACTCTCGCATTCAGAGGACTACATGCCTACCCCAAACAAGAGAGGAGCGCTCCACACAAGCTCGTTTTTCCGAGGCGAGGCAGAAATGCCTCGGAGAAACACACGGTCATTTTGCGATTGGGGGCGTGTTTTTAGCAGTTGAGTGACGGATGACGTCACGGTTTAAAAACTGCAAAAAACACGCCACCGAACCGCAAAAAGACGGGGCTTGAACAGAGTGACGCCCCTCTCCTCCAATGGCTGTCCTCCATTTAGGAAGCCAGCCAATGGAGAAGAGGGGCGTGTTCAAGCCCCCATACTGCCAAAACATAAAATCTGGGACTCTGCCCACTGCTTTCGCAGTGGGACGCTAGTCCGAGACCTAAAAAGGGTAAACCCTCCAATAATTTGAATTCTTACCGTCCAATCAGTTTATTGAATACCAACTATAAAATGTTTATGAAGATTTGGGCGCAGCGTTTTACCTCTGTAGCTAAGGAAGTGATTCATGGTGATCAAACGGGGTTTATTGTGGGCCGTATGATGTCGACCAATACCCGCTTTTTGATTCAAGCTCTTAATTTTTTTAATATGAATAAAACTCCTGCCTGTATCATGGTGGTAGACGCAGAAAAGGCCTTTGATTTAGTTAGTTGGGATGTATTATTTTATGCAATTTCTAGGTTTGGTATTCCACCATCTGTAATAACTATGATTAAAAATATTTACCAGGGGGCACAGGCTCAGATTATAGTCACCGGGGATCAAGCAGGGTTACTAAAGATAAATCGTGGGACCAAACAAGGCTGTCCCTTATCACCACTTTTGTTTACTTTTTTTATCGAACCTCTTGCTATTAGATTACGAGCCAACAGGAATATTGGGGCCCCAAGCGAAGGAATGGCAAAATTGAAACTTTTTGCTGATGACGCTATTTTATATCTAGAGCCAGAAAAGTTACATTTACAGTCAACATTGGTGGAATTCAGGAAATTCGAACAAAGAGGGGGCTATAAAATTAATCCTTCCAAAACTGAAATTTTAATGCTAAATTCTGGGTCGGCATGCCTTCCAGAAGAATTAAAACAACAAGTAAGAAAAACTGATCCCATTAAGTATTTGGGAATATACGTCACAGGTCATTATGGGGAATTAGTCAAGAATAATTATGAAGCCAACAGAATCAAGATTCAGAATTTGTTGAATAAATTGTCTAATCTTCCTTTGACTTTGATAGGACGAGTGGCATTAATTAAGATGTCTATTTTACCTCTTTTGATTTTTTTATTCACAAATATTCCGGGTAAGGTCAACGTTAGTTTTTTTTAAAGGGATTGACGCTGTGATTAGACAATTTGTGTGGAATAACAAGACTGCTAGAGTGAAGCTGCCAATTCTGCAATTAGATAATCAGCATGACGGGTTGGCACTCCCAAATATTTGTTTATATTATGATGCATCACTTTTTGATTATGTAGCATAGTTGTTGTCTAAACCTTATCAGGTCGATAATTTTTTTATCAGCAAGACCTTGTACTTCTTATCTTTGGTTGTATTGGGTGTGTGGCAGGACACGCCACTCTTCATTTGTGGGTGGGAGGGGTGCAGTGTCATTAGCTTCCATCCCAAGTAACATCACACCCTTCTATGCACACTTTAAACTGCTCATGCAATGCTTACTTTTGCAGTCAGTGGAGCGAGTGGGGGCTACAGACCCACCTCAAGCATTACATTACAAACAAAAGCTTTTTCAATTGTGAATGGGCTCTAGGTGGGCAAGGTGCAAAATATTTTTCCAAATAGTCGTTTTCCCTGGTAGGGTAGTATCCTTTCTTTCAGGGGGGCGTGTTTTTTCCAGAGTAGGTCCTCTCGGTGGACTTGGCCTAATTCCCTCCCTACCAAGCCGCTGTGGTTACGACGCCACGGAGTCCGTGACTCACGAACAAAACAACATGTTGGATCTATAAGAATCTGGCAAAGTAAAGACCTTCGTTCAAGACAGTGTGAGATACACTTTACAGACAAAGGACCCCCAACAGATAGACGATACTTTGACAAATTACAAGATATTCGCCACATTGTTTTTTGAAAAGATACTAAGGAAGTGATTAATTCCCAATAAGAAGAAACAGATAAGACCTACTCAAATAAAGACAGTGATTGACCTGCCCTGAAGAAGTCCGTTTGGACAAAACGCGTAGGCACCGGCTACAACATTGTTTTATGAAGACAGAATCCATGCTTTTTGAATCAAATAAAGAATTTACTACTCATCCACTGAAGACTCTTAACTTTCCAGAATTGACTGAATGAAGTATTGTAACTTTATGGTGTACATCCAAAAAGAATATTGTGTTTTTTTGTTACCATACTACATAGAAATAGATCGCTCCTACATTGCTATAGAGTGCTGGACATTGTGATAAATTGTAATTCCCTCCATCTAGTCAAGTTCAAGTCAAGTTAAAATTTGTATAGCGCACTACTCACCCGGAGGGTCTCAAGGCGCTTGAGGGGGGGGGGGGGGGGGGGGTTACTTATCAAATAGCCAAGTTTTGAGTTGTTTTCTGAAGGAGAGGTGGTTCTGTGTATGGCGGAGGTGGGTGGGGAGAGAGTTCCAGGTTTTGGCCGCCAGGTAGGAGATAGATCTTCCTCCCATGGTGGTTTTACGGATACGTGGAATCGTGTAAGGGCTTGATTGGACGATCGTAGTTGGTGGGTGGGGGTGTAAAAGGTCAGGCACGTGTTGAGGTATTTGGGTCCTAGGTCGTAGAGGGCTTTGTGTGCGTGGGTGAGAAGACAAAACATTATTCTCTTGTTGACGGGGAGCCAATGAAGGTCTCTCAGGTGACCGGAAATGTGGTCCTGGCGGGGTATGTCTAGGATGAGTCTGGCGGAGGCGTTCTGAATGCATTGGAGTTTTTTCTGTAATTTGGCTGTGGTTCCAGCGTAGAGGGTTTTTCCGTAGTCCAGTCGGCTTGTGACAAGTGCTTGAGTGACCGTCTTTCTTGTTTCAGTGGGGATCCATCAGAAGATCTTTTTGAGCATGCGTAGGATGTTAAAGCATGATGATGAGATGGCGTTGACTTGTCTGGTCATCGAGAGGGTGGAGTCTAGAATGAATCCCAGGTTGCGAGCATGGTCCGTTGGTTTGGGCGCGCTGCCTAGGGCTGGTGGCCACCATGAGTCGTCCCAAGCGGAGGGTGATGATCCTAGGATGAGGACTTCCGTCTTGTCTGAATTTAGTTTTAAGCGGCTCTTCTTCATCCATTCGGCTACGACTTTCATCCCTTCGTGTAGGTTGGTTTTGGCGGTGTTTGGGTCTTTGGTGAGGGAGAGGATCAGCTGTGTGTTCTCAGCGTAGGAGATGATGTTGAGGTTGTGTTGGCATACGATGGATGCAAGGGGGCTCATGTAGACGTTGAAGAGAGTGGGGCTGAGTGAGGAGCCTTGGGGAACGCCACAGATTACTTCGGTGGCCTCTGATCTGAAAGGGGGGAGGCGGACTCTCTGGGTTCTTCCGGCGAGGAACGATATGATCCAATCCAATGCTTTTCCTTGTATTCCGATGTTGTTGAGGCGATGTACAAGGGTGCTATGACAGACCGTGTCAAACGCTGCGGAGAGGTCCAGGAGGATGAGGGCAGCTGTTTCCCCGTTGTCGAGTAGTGATCGGATGTCGTCTGTGGCTGCGATGAAGACGGTCTCGGTGCTGTGTTTGGCTCAGAAACCGGACTGTGAGGGGTCGAGGGAGCCGTTAGACTCGAGGAAGGCAGCGAGCTGATTGTTGACGGCCTTCTCTATGACTTTGGCAGGGAAAGGGAGGAGCGAGATGGGGCGGTAGTTCTTAAGTTCAGTGGGGTCTGCTGTAGGGTTCTTCAGGAGGGCACTGAGTTCGGCATGTTTCCAGCTTTCCGGGAAGGTAGCGGTGTTGAGGGAGCACTTGATGAAATTCCAGAGGTGGGGTGTGATGATGGAGTCGGCCTTGTTGAAGATGTGGTGGGGGCATGGGTCGGTTGGTGATCCGGAGTGAATGGAGTTCATCAAGCGGATGGTGTCTTCGGTGCTGATCGGGTTCCAGGCGTCAAGGGTGGTGGTGGGGGGCTTCAGTTCGGTGGTAAGGGGGGTGGACTGATCACCGAAGCTGTTATGTATGTCAGCGATTTTACTGTGGAAGAACGAGGCTAGAGAGTCGCAGAGGCCTTGAGAGGGAGTGATGTCGTTGGTGTCGGCGCTGGGATTGGTAAGCTCTTTGACGATGCTGAAGAGTTCCTTGCTGTTGTGGCGTTGTTGTCGAGTCGCTCCTTGAATGCTAATTTCTTGGTGGATCGGATCAGCTGGTGGTGTTTGCTGGTGGCCTCCTTGAGGGGGGTCATGTTGTCTGTGGTTGGGTTTCTTCGCCAGGCTTTCTCGAGGGTGCGGCAGTTCTTTTTGGAGTTCTTGAGGTCGTCATTGAACAAAGAGGCTTTTTTGCTACCTGGCTTGTTGTGTTGCTTTTTCAGGGGAGCTAATTCGTCGGCGCAGTGGGTGATCCATTGTGCGAGATTGATGGCTGCTTGATTTGGGTCCGATGATATGGCGAGAGGGTTTTGGTTTAGCGATGTGGTGAGCTGGTCGGTGGTAAGTTTGTTCCAGTTTCTGCAGGGGACTTGTTGTGGGTGGTGGTGAGTCGTGGTCTTTCTGAAGTTGAAATGTACGCAGCTGTGGTCCGTCCAGTGGAGTCCTGTGGCTAGATTGAAGGAGACGTGCTTGCTGGAGGAGAAGATCGGGTCGAGCGTGTGTCCGGCGTAGTGGGTGGGGAACCAGGTCTATAAACAACCCTCAGGTGTAATTCTCTCTAGATCCCAGGCACAGCCCAGGTTGTCACCAGGAGGCAGGACAGCTTATATGCTTGGATTAGGGGCGGGTAGATTCAAGGGCGGTGAAGGTACAGGGTGATGGATGGCGACGGTGCCGTACCCCTGATGGTCTGGACCTAAGACACAGTATCCATGCAGTGCTGTGCAGGCTTTTTGTGCAGCCCCTGGATGGGGTGACCAGACGTCCCGGATTTCCCCGGACAGTTCCGGTTTACAGTAGGCTGTCCCGGTGTCCCGACACTTTTCTTAACTTTAAATACATGTCCCGGTTTTGAGGACAAAGGTCAAGTCATTCTGCAAATCAAAATTGAAATGTATGATCTCCTTTCTCAGGTGCCTCTGAAGACTGAAAAAATGAATTAATGTATCTGTTTCTGTCAGGTAGTATAGGAGGAGGTCGGCTGAATGATCTCAGCAGAGGGTAGAAACGGTGGGGAGGAGGAGAGGAAGGATGTAGCTGGATGTCCTACCATAGATGATGTGAAGAAAATGTAGCTGTGTAAAGGTGTGTAAAGATGTGCATATCTCTCTCTCTCTATCTATCTATCTATCTATCTATATATATATATGCACACACACACACACACACACTTACAAGCCTTGCATATGTGTGTGTGTATGTTATATATATATGTATATGTGTAAAACGGGACAGACGAGATATAGAAGCAAGACTAAAGGCTTTAATCCTACTTTTATATCTGGCCTGTCCCGGGTTCTACTTCTCAAAATCTGGTCTACCTACCCCTGGACCCTGAATGTGCAATAGGTGCAGCAGTGCTTAATTTGAGCCGGTGGTTTGCAGTGCTGGCAGTGGTACATAATTGTTAACACCAGTGTGTGTAACAATGTGCCACGTGGTGGCGCTGTCAGGCTAATTTAGAGATGCCCATAATGACCATCCATTATTAATTCACTATACATTTAAAATGACTGTTACCTGATGCCCAAGCCATTCTTATAGCTTTCGGGGCTTGAAATAGTTCGAATTGACCTTCTAATGAATGCCCGGCACTTATTATTAATATTACTATTATTACAATAATTTTTTATTATGAGTGTGCACTACCACACCTGAGTAACCTGAAATTGCATCAGTATGTGCACCTGTATCGACATTTACACCTGTACCGATCGGTACACCAGTGCATGCACATGTACGTGTTGTTCTCGTGTCGCTGTGTGCACCTGTACGCGTATGTGGTAGGGATGTGTCTGTCACCTGTGTACTGCTGTATCAGACAGCGTGGGCACGTGTCTCTGGATCAGCAGCTGCATGCGCCAGTATCAGCGTTTACACAGCCGTGCCGGTAAATATACAATTCACACCAGTCGTCATCACCCTTCAAAAACCTGTAACAAGCAAGACCCTGTCTTTCTTCCACATCTGTCCAGCACTTGCACTAACTCCGGAATGTGTGGCGTGAGCTGGGCTCAAGCTGGAAATACAGGCAAAACTTAGGCTGGAGCGCCCTCTAGCGTCCGACTACAGTATATCTGAACACGAGGACGAACAACGGAAGCCCAATCAACTGCTGCACAGCGCTTCCTTCCTGCGTGGTTCGGATGTGTCCATAATCATCTTCACAGCACTGGAGCTGTGCTATATCTCTAGCGTAGCTGCCTGCCTTACTTCCGTCCGCCTCGCGACCTTGCTCTTTAGCCGACACCGACCACAAACAATACAACACTTAATTTAATTTCGGCAGCTAAACACAGGAACTTGTCAGGTTGCATCCCAGGGACTTGGGCGGGCCAGTTTTAATTTTGGCACACGAAGGGGTCTATTTACAGTGACGTGACGGAGTGCGTCTTTAGCCTCCCTGGCTTAACGTGGAACTCTGCCACTTCAGAAACGCAGAGCTGCACCATATTTACGAAAATATGGTGCATCCCTGCGTTTCCCCCATTGCTGGCGCTATACGTTGCAGCCTAGCGCCAACGTAGTGTCTGCTTTCAGGGGAAGATTGTTTATGTGCAGGAAGGTCTCCCTTCCTGCACATAAACAATCTTTAAATGACACTTTGTAACTTTTATGTGTGCTGCTTAAGGCAGCCCACATAGAGGTTGGAAAACGGCATTTACATTTTTTTTATTGTTTATGTGCAGGAATGGACACCTTCCTGTACATGAACAATCATTAGCCTTTTGCTTTTTTTGTGTGCTGCACAATGCAGCACACATGAAAACAGCAAAAACGAGGAGAAATTAAACATTTCTACTCGTTGCGCCAAGGTAAGACCAGGTTTTCCCTAGTCTTTCTTCTGGAGTTATATCCCATGTAAATGTGAGGCAGCGTCAGAATCAATGGGTGTTGTGGTGAGACGCCCACAGCAACAGCCACTACCCTCCCCTTTCACACTAAGCATAACGTGAAAGGGTGCCTTATTTACAAGGCAGAATTAAGCCAGGTTAAGTGGCTCAACGCTGCCTTGTAAATAAGGTGAGGCCCTATCGCCGTCACAACGTCACTGAAAGTGACATTGTGATGGCGATAGGAGCTTGTAAATATGCCCATAGGTATTCCCTGGTCTTAATTTTAGCACTGCCTCCTATTTACTCCACCTTTGTAAATATGTGACAGCGTCAAAATCAATGGGTGTTGAGGTGGAACACCCAGCGCAACACCCATTGCCCTTCCCTTTCACGCTAAATACAGCGTGAAAGGTTGCCTTATTTACAAGGCAGCATTAAGCCATGTGAAGTGGCTTAACGTTGCCTTGTAATTAAGGCGAGTCCCCTATCGCCATCACAACGTCACTTAGTATGGCTTAGTAGTTGGCATGCTCCCGTAGGCAGTGGATAGAAAGGACAACAGGCTTGCAGGTCAAGCTCACTGCTTCACTTCCACTGCCAAAACATATCACGTCCTACAGCACTATCCTGTGCCCCCACACTAATCTAACTCTAAATTTAAACATACTGCTTCACACAACCACAGCACGGGCAACGCCCATCTACCCACATCACCACACTACCAACCCACAACAGTACAGTAGACTCCTACGTAAAAGCTACCACTGATGGTCAGTTCAATCTACCATGCTCCATTAGGGTGACCTGATTTTCAAATGAAAAAACATAGGGAAACAGTTCAGGCATAGAGATACGACTACTTACATGGACCCAGAAAGGCAGGATCCAGTCCATATTTTCAGCAATAACCACTGAAAATTGTATAAGTTCCGTTTAAAATGACTTATGCAAAGTTGTTAAGCGGATTCCCTGAAAATCAGTCATGAATCTACCTCTCGTAGGCAGACATTGGATGCTAACAGCACCCAGTTTTGTAAAAGGACAACATTGGCACAGGGCTATAAAATAGACTGTCTACATGTTAATACAAGCTTTTGCAAAGCCGGTAGGCCTTGGTTCAATGTGCTAAGGCATGAAGCATTAGAAATTAGAGCAAAACAGACACATGGGAGCCAGAAGGAGCAGACACAGGGGGGCTGTAATTGTAAAGTAATCCTTCATGAAGTTCAATACAAGCACTCATGTGAAGGTGAAAGCATTTACTCAAAGAACCAATAGCTTTAGATGAGCGATGAAACTCAATTGGGTGACCCATTTCTCAAGCCAATGAGTGATATAAGCTGGGCAAAAAAAGCAGATGGTGGAAAGAGGCAGACTCAACACCCACTCTCTGTATAAGCAGTAGGTCTTCTTGACAAATGAGCTGTCAAATCCCAGGAGGGAATGTTCTAGGAGCAGCCTGAGAGGAATCACTGCATGATGCAATGGAATTTTTTTACATGTGTGGCCCTACCAGAAAAAGCTCTTTAGTGACCAGGAGCGTCTCCTCCATGTGGGCAGAGGAGTGTCGCCCCACTGCCCACATAAAATGGTATTATAAATGCCATTTTATGTTTCTGCTTCTCGCACTGTGAGAAACCAAAAGGGTTTGGTTGGGGGCGGTCAGGTGGGCGGCCCTGCTTCAGGGCAGGGGAGGAGTGGCTTGCCAACTGTTGTGGGCGCTGACTGTTTGGTCGGCCCTGGGCCGACTAAACAAGTCAGAAGCACTCTGCCCTTTTCTCCATGTAGGCTGCATGCAGGCACATGGAGAAAATGGCCTCCCCATAGACGCCTGTGCCGTCGGCGACCCAGCCAATAACGCTTTGCGTTATTAAAAATGCTACGAAGAGTGTTTCCCTGGATTACCCTGGAATGTAGAAAGATCTTAGTTCAGTCACTATTAATGAGTAGACTCGACTACGGGAATTCCCTATTCGTTGGCATGGCGGATTATTTATTTTCAAAGTTACAGCTCGTTCAGAATGCGGCAGCAAAAGCCGTATGTCACAAAAGAAAATACGACTCCGCTACAAGTTGTCTGAGAGCCCTACACTGGCTGCCAATGAGGGAAAGAGCCTCTTTCAAAATGCTGTGCATCACCCACAGAGTACTGCATAATACTGGCCCGACTATCCTAAAAAATAGAATCAATTTCTATGTACCAAATAGAAATCTTCGCTCCCAATTCATTTCAAGAGCTGTGACCACTCGAATAAAGAAGGTCAGGACGGGCGGCCGTGCCTTCTCACATTTGGCTGCAAACCTGTGGAATAACTTACCAGCAGATTTAAGACTTACTGATGGTTACCTTACTTTTAGAAAAAAACTTAAAACCACACTGTTCCCTAATACTCACTAAAATTTCATCGACCTGTGTCAGTTCATTACATTGTCAGTACATTGTTTAATCTTAGCACCATGATATCCTTTTAGGATGAATGTTAGCGCTTTAGAAATACTTTTAACATTAACATTAACGCTGCCATTGCAGCGTTGTCATCAGCTTAGGGGAGGGAGACAGCCTGCCTGCCTGCCTTCTGTGTGGAGGAGAGGACGCAGGACGACGGGGGACCGGACCAGGCTGCAAAGGTAAGTTACATTTTTTAATTTATTTAAAATTACCCCCCTATGCAACTCCTTTCCTGCCCAACGCAGTCCCCCCACCCACCCGCGAGTCATGCCGGCCGTGACAGTAAGTGACAGAGTATTTCTGTGACAGTTAAGCTGATAGGAGCTGCTAACCAATCTCTACTGAAGAGAATGTCATGAATGTAGTCCCAGGATAGAGTTTCTTTAGAATAATACCTACCTGGGATATTCCATGTTAGTTTATGTTAACTGCCCCCAGGAACAGCAGTCCTTGCACACGTTCAGATCCCTGTCCCTTCAGTGTGGCACTCGGAGGTGAGATGGGTTTATCTACACAGGATAGACCACAACCCAACAGGATCCTTCCAATAAATGGCACAGAATGCATGTTTATACCTTTCCTTACAGTTTCTGCCAGAGAAGCCAGTGACTAGGACACAGTCCTGAGGCCTGTGAATGATGTAGGGTTGTGAGAATTGTTGAGTGAATCAAGAAGGCCCAGTATTGTAGAGTGGATAACATCAAGGAATGGCTCCATTTCTCAAAGGGGAGCATTACCAATTGACAGGTTGTGACTTCGTAGAATGCAGTCCTTTTAAACAAGTAACTCAATATTCCTGGGGTTGCAGATGTTGCCCAGTATTTACTGCAACTAACTATGCTGCAGCTTATAGAATGACATATTTATTGAAAAGAGTAATCCCTCTTGCACTTTTGTTTTTCAGTTATCCAAAAAGACAAAGATTGCAATCTCCAAAACTAGTGGAAAATGTTCTTTATTATTCATCTATTCAAGCCAACACGTGTTTCGTCACTGGTGACTTCATCAGGGCTTGAAAAAACTGAAGCACAATAGTTGCATTTAATAAACTCCCCAAAAACAAGTGAAACAGTTGTAGGAGAGTAGGGTCTGCAATCCTATGATCACCCAGATTTTTTGCTTTTGTTTCACTGGTTTACGACTTTCTCTGGCTGTGGGCCTGCCAATCAGACCCACAGCCTAGCTGTTCTCTCACTAAATTGACATGTGTACCTAAGGTGTATTATCCAATTGGGACTGGGCCACCTTTTCAGACCCTGTAACTCAGGGCATAGGTGTACCCAGGGCCTACCAGGGGCTGAAGCATGTATTATGCCACCCCTGGATGGCCATCTAAATCTGACACAACTGGCTGCACGACAGCTGGGGCAAGGTGGTGTAATCACCCTTTGCTGTAGATATAGTATACCTATATCTAACCCTAAAATGGACACACAGATTCCTATCAGTCACTCCTATGGCAGGTCTTGACAATCCTGAAGGCAGAGTGCTTGGAATCGTGTGAAATGGTGCTCTGGCATGAGCTGAGCCCGTTTGCAGCTTGCGGAACCAAGTCCTAATAGCTGTTCCATGATAACGCATACCATATACTCTTAAGTGCATTATAATCCTCGCGGTTATATGCTATCTCTGGTATCGCTTTATCAAAACATGTCGAGTAAGGTGTCATACGAATTGGAATACTAACCCCTCGCCAATTCTGGCGACGGGGTTAGCATTCCACCCTTCTAGAGGGACACGACATGTATGTAACTGTGAACCCCGGTTAAAGTTAACTGAAGCCTCAGCTCCACAAAATGGATGCTGCCACCACAGACACAAGTCTGACCTCCTGCTGCTGGGAGTCCTTCCAGCGAGGAGAGCTTGGACAAAGGGTTTCCTGTCAGGGGCGGTGCTAGCACCATCCCAGACAGGGTTTTGTGTATCCTGGGTAGGCAGGGCTTTACAGGAAGGTGACTGCAGAGTGGCACCCCGGTGCTCACTACGCATCTGCCGGCTAGAACCAGTTCCAGGGGCACACCAGCCCCTGGCCTGGGGAGAGTCCGGCATGGGAGAGGGGTGTAACCACCCCCCTTCCTGGTCCCACCCCTAGGGCAGGACCTAGTCGCGTACCCACCCCTTTCTTTAGGATAAAGGCAGGAGCGGGGACCCTTCCAAATTAGATCATCTTTGAATCAAGAAACTACTTTCCACGAAAGGAACTCTCGACTCTTCTCAAGATTTCTCCCTTGTGACTAAGGAGTAGTCACCCTGCATCCGCAGGCACCACCTAAGAACTCTGCGGTTTGCTGCACGTCCTTCCTCCGGAATCCGACTGCGACTGACCAGCTCAACGAGACCCAGCTTCCCTGGCACCTCTGACCTCTACCTACCTCTACAGCTAAGCTGAGAACCGTAGGTGCGACGAGACCTCGAGGGACCGGCCATCATCAGAACTGCACGACTTCTATCCAGCACGACCGCCGAGGGATCCTCTGGTGAGTGCTTTGGGGTCCAAGAAGCCCCGACCCTGAGCAGCTCCAGCACCGAAGTCCAGCCTCCCAGCATCCACGAGATCTGCGTGGGGCCCTTCTGCTTTTTGCTGCTCACCGCCTTGTCTGGCTACTAGCCCGCTGGCTTGTGGCCTTCCCGATGACGCCCGACGACAACAAGGCTGCTGGTCTGGTTGCTCCAGACTGGCCCTTGCTCCCTTCCAAAAGAGGAGCACCCCAGACCCTCCTGGTCCACTCCAGACGCCATTTTAGGTCCACCGCATGGGCTTGAATTTGCCAAGACTTGTTGCCCCAATCCTGGGTCCAGCGACGTTGACAGCGTCAACCATCGTGGGACAGCTCGCCCCTCCATCCTGGTCGCCGACAACGCCTCCTGGTCCGTGAGACTGTAGAGCCCAGCGTCGCCCACTCACCTGGTCGAGGTGACTACCATCCGGTGCCCTCCTGGTGCCATCTGATCACTGGCTAGTGGTCACGAACTTGGTCCCCTCTGCTTTCAGCTATTATCCATCTTCGATCCAGGCTTGGATCACTTCGAACTATCTTCACTGGTCGCCTGCCAGCAACTTCTTTCTTCAGGCTCCTGGTCCGTCAACGAGGATTCCCGACGTCTTTTGAGACCTATGCAGCTGCAGCCCCTGGGCTAGGTAACTTTGGCATTTCGGTGCCCCAGCATAGCCTCACTATCCAAGGGTCCAGAGTCACTGTCGTTTTCGACCTACCTTATCGGGTTCGCCCGAGAACACTAACTTTGTCTTTACTAGCCTCCATAGACTTTGTCCCGCATCCCGCGTGAGAGTGCACACTCTGCACCCGAGTCCCCTAGGCCTCCTACTAGTAATCTGAAGGTTCAGTAACGTACTCCTAGCGATTCCAAAGCCTATTAGTACAGTACTTACCTGCTAGTAATTTTGCATTCCACTTCCATAGTATATGGTTTTCCGTGCCCTTGGGCATTTGTGTAAATTGTGCAACTTAAAGTATTTTCGTAAGAGTTTTGTTGTGTGCTTAGTACCCTGTCCTCATAAAGAGTACAGGGCTGTTGTGATCTAAATAAATACACTGTTTATTTTCATAACACTTGTGTGGTGTCCTTTCACTTGGTGTTCAAGGGGTATATGTGATGGTATAACAGCTGGCTTAACACGCCCTCTAGAGTTTAGCCCGAAGACTGCTCGTATCCACGCTACTAGGATAGCTGGTCTATAAGGTTGACTTACAACCAATCACCATAAGGGTTGTTTGGACTGATACAAAGTGCTCACTAGAATAGTGAACATTATATATCAGGCCAACTTCTCACATTGGTGAGCAGCGGTTGGGATTTGAGCTTGCTGTTGTTTTACCACATGTATCCTAAGAATATCTCGTGAAAGATCACATAAGTACTCCAGGTACATATAACTTAGCTTAGAATACTCTGAGTTCTACTGAACCAGCTGTTGTAGCTCCTCAAGGCTTAGCACACCTTGGCTGCAACTCTTAGCAAGGGATCAGTAGGCAAACAAATAGTGTAGGTAGGTGCATCACTTACACCACACTAGAAACAGCATGTCAGACAAAGGAGGAAACTCTGAGTCTCCCCTTGTGTCAGTGGACCCTCCACAGGTCACTTCCAGATATGCTGCTCTTAGCTTCCAGGAGATGAGACAGGTGTGTACCTCCAGGAAGCTAAAACAGGGTTCTAACCCTACAATCCCATTCCTGATTGGTCTCTTAGAGACTTATGATGCCAGGAGGGCTGGTAACCCAGACCCTTCTAATCCAGATGGGACAATGCCTCCCCTTGAGGGAACCACAGGTGACCCTGACCTTATCCATCTCTCTGCAGAAGGTGAAGAGGAGGACGAGGATCTCGAGCCATCTGAGGATGAGGCAGACAAAGGTCCAGAAGTAGTTAGCCAGCTAACTAGGGCCAACTTAAGCAGGCATGAGAATGGTACTAGGAGACCCCTGGGGCCCCTCTCAGGCCAGCTTAACATTGGGAATGGACGAGTTAGGTCTCTATCCAGAGGCTCTAACAGATCCATTCGAACCAATGGCTCTCAGGCCTCTTCTCACAGAGGGATGACATCCCCTCAGAGGAGAGTATATGAAGCCAAAGTAAGGGAAGTCAATCTGAGGATTGAAAGGGAAGAACTTGCCCTGGCCAAAGAGAGACTTGCCTTTGCTAGAGAGCAAACGTTAAGTGGACTAGATTCCACTGGTGGCAGCATTCCCCCAAGGGAAAACAGGAGTTTAGATACTAGACACCTGAGTAAGATAGTGCCCGCCTTTAAACAAGGGGATGATATCCACAAATGGATAACTGCTTTGGAGAGGGCTTGCACTGTACAGTGTGTCCCCCAGAGTCAGTGGGCAGCTATCTTGTGGCTCTCCTTTGAAGGTAAAGGTAGAGACAAGCTCCTCACTACTAGAGCTGAGGATGCTAATGATTACCATGTCCTGAAAAATACACTTATAGATGGGTTTGGCCTAACCACTGAGCAGTACAGGTTGCTGTTCAGGGATACCCAGAAAACTCAGTCTCAGGATTGGTCTGACTTTGTATATTGTGCCACTAAGGCTTTGGAGGGCTGGTTGCTGGGCAGTAAGGTTACTGATTATACAGGATTGTACAATCTGATCATGAGGGAACAGATTTTAAACAATTGTCAGAACCAGTTGTTGCATCAGCACCTTGTTGACTCAGATCTGACCTCTCCCCAAGAATTGGGAAAGAAGGCAGACAGATGGGTCAGAACAAGGGTTAAGCAAAACCAGGGCCAGAACCAGGGTGGTCAGAAGAAAGCAGACCAGAAGGGTAAAGATTCTAAAGGTGAACAAAATGACCAGAAGTCTTCAACAGGTCCCCAACAACCCAAAGAGGGTGGGGGTCAGGCTTCCCAGAAAAAGAAGAATCAAGAAGGCCAGTCAAAAAGGTGGTGCCAATACTGTAAAAGTAAAACTCACTGGTTTAGTGAGTGCACCAAGAAAGGAGGGCAGACTCCTACTACTGCAGCCCCTAAGGCACCTGTGCCCCCTAGTACAGCCAGCAGTAGTAGTGCACCTCCCAAGGGTTTAGTGGGGTTAACCTTGGGTTCTGAGGGGTATGACAACTTAGTTGGCAAACTCACTCAGGCTGTCCTTGTCTGTACAGGGGATATGGATATATCCCCTGATGTCAATCCCAATACTTTGGACAAATACAGGCAGACACCTTTGATAAATGGAAGAATGGCTCAGGCCTATAGGGACACTTGTGCCAGTGTCACAATGGTGACACCTAACTTTGTGGACCCTGGACAGATCATGCCAGGTACAGATTTCCTGGTGACCAATGCCAGCAACATCACTACCAGTCATAGTATGGCGGTTGTTGCTTTCTCCTGGGGAGGGGTAAATGGCCAAAAGAAGGTTGTAGTTAGTTCAGACCTCCCAGTGGATTGTTTGTTGGGCAATGATTTGGAGTCATCACAATGGTCAGAAGTGGAGCAGAGGACTCACATGGAGATGTTAGGCTTGCCAGCACATGTGCTTGCTGTGACTAGGTCACAGGCCAGAAGATGCCCCACTGAACAGGTGCTGGATCCTGGAACAATGGACCAGACACCTCCCAAGAAGAAGAGCAGTAGGGTTAAGGCATTGCCTTCCCCCTTGCCCCTGGTTGAGGATCAAGTCTCAGAGGAGGCTGACCTACAGGAATTGAGGGAAACTGAGCCTAAAGAATTTGAACTTGATCAAGTTGAATTTCTGGGCTCAGGGGGACCCTCAAGAGAAGACCTGGGGAAGGAGCAATTAGACTGCCCTTCCCTTGAACCCCTCAGACAGCAGGCTGCTGCTGAGGCTGCTGGGAACGCCACAGGTACCCACAAGGTATACTGGGATGATGGACTCCTGTACACTGAGGCAAGAGACCCCAAGCCTGGCATGACCAGGAGGCTGGTTATCCCCTTGTCTCAGAGAGGTTTCCTTCTTACCTTGGCCCATGAGATTCCCTTAGCAGGACACTTAGGCCAGACAAAGACTTGGGACAGACTTGTCTCACACTTTCACTGGCCTCACATGAATGAGGACACCAAGGAGTTTTGTCGCTCCTGTGTCACTTGCCAAGCCAGTGGTAAGTCAGGTGGCACAACAAAGGCCCCCCTTACACCAATGCCTGTGGTGGGGGTGCCCTTTGAAAGAGTGGGGATTGACATTGTTGGTCCAATGGAACCCCAGACAGCATCAGGGCACAAGGTTATACTGGTGGTAGTGGATCATGCCACCAGGTATCCTGAAGCTATTCCCCTTAGGACCACTACAGCACCAGTTGTGGCAAGAGCCCTAGTTGGAGTGTTCTCCAGAGTGGGCTTCCCTAAGGAGGTTGTCTCTGACAGAGGTGCAAACTTCATGTCAAGCTACTTAACTGCTATGTGGAAGGAATGTGGTGTGAACTACAAGTTCACTACACCCTATCATCCACAATGCAATGAGCTTGTTGAAAGGTTCAACAGGACCCTAAAAGGGATGATTCATGGACTACCTGAAAAGCTCAGGCGTAGATGGGACGTCCTGATACCCTGCCTTTTATTTGCTTATAGAGAAGTCCCACAGAAGGGGGTTGGCTACAGCCCTTTTGAACTTTTGTATGGACATCCTGTAAGAGGACCTCTGTGTTTGGTGAAGGAAGGATGGGAGAGACCTCTCAAAAAGCCTGCAACCAACATAGTGGACTATGTACTTGGTCTCCGCTCCAGGATGCCTGAGTACATGGAAAAGGCATCCAAAAACCTTGAGGCTAGCCAGGAACTTCAAAAAGCCTGGCATGACCAAAAGGCTGTCCTGACTGTATACCAGCCTGGACAGAAGGTGTGGGTGCTGGAGCCAGTGGCCCCAGCAGCACTCAAAGACAAATGGTCTGGGCCCCACACAATCCTTGAGCAAAAGGGAGAGGTCACCTACCTGGTGGACCTTGGAACTCCCAGGAGCCCCCACAGGGTGCTCCATGTTAACAGGCTCAAAGCATATGTCGACAGGAAGGACATGAGCTTGCTCATGGCCATAGATGAGGGACAGGAGGAAGAGAGTGACCCTCTCCCAGACCTGCTCACTCAGAATCCTGATGATGGATCAGTAGATGGTGTTGTCTTTTGTGGCAGCCTCCCTGAACATCAACAGAAGGATTGCTAACAAGTTCTTCAATCCTTCAGGCATATGTTCTCTCTAACACCCAGCCAAACCAATTGGTGCACCCATGAGGTTGACACTGGGGACAGCTTGCCAGTTAAGAGTAAAATCTACAGGCAGCCTGATCATGTTAGAGACTGCATCAAAACTGAAGTGCAGAAAATGTTGGAGTTGGGAGTCATTGAACCCTCAGATAGCCCTTGGGCTAGTCCAGTAGTTCTAGTGCCAAAGCCTCACACCCAGGGTGGTAAGAAAGAGATGAGGTTTTGCGTAGACTACAGGGGTCTCAATGCAGTTACTAAGACTGATGCCCACCCAATACCAAGGGCAGATGAACTTATAGATAGATTGGCTTCTGCCAACTACTTAAGTACATTTGACCTGACAGCTGGGTATTGGCAAATCAGGTTAGCTGAGGATGCCAAGCCCAAGACAGTATTTTCTACCCCTGGTGGGCATTATCAATTTGTGGTAATGCCCTTTGGTTTGAAAAATGCACCTGCCACCTTCCAAAGGCTGGCGAATCATGCTCTCACTGGGCTGGATGACTTCTGTGCAGCATATCTTGATGATATTGCTGTCTTTAGCTCCACCTGGGAGGATCACCTGGTCCACCTGGGGAAAGTGTTAGAGGCACTGCAAGCATCAGGTCTCACTATCAAGGCCACAAAGTGCCAGATAGGGCAGACACAGGTTGTATACTTGGGCCACCTTGTAGGTGGAGGCCAAGTTCAACCACTGGAGAGCAAAATACATTCAATCAGGGACTGGGCTCCCCAACCACCCAGACTCAGGTTCGAGCTTTCTTGGGCCTGACTGGTTACTACAGAAAGTTTGTCAGGAATTATGGATCAATTGTGACTCCACTTAATGAACTGACAAGTAAGAAAATGCCAAAAAAGGTTCAGTGGACAGCAGGCTGTCAAAAAGCATTCGATGACCTAAAACAGGCCATGTGCACAGCACCTATCCTCAAGAGTCCAGACTACTCCAAACCATTCATTGTCCAAACAGATGCTTCTGAGTTGGGTGTGGGAGCTGTTCTATCTCAACTGAATTTTGATGGTAATGACCAGCCCATTGCTTTTATAAGCAGAAGGCTGACCCCCAGAGAGAAAAATTGGTCAGCTATTGAGAGGGAGGCCTTTGCTGTGGTTTGGGCCCTGAAGAAACTGAGGCCATACTTGTTTGGCACTCATTTCAAGATTCAGACCGACCATAAGCCCCTCTTGTGGCTAAATCAGATGAAGGGTGAAAACCCCAAACTGCTTAGGTGGTCCATTTCCCTACAGGGGATGGATTTTACAGTGGAGCATAGACCTGGCACTGATCATGGCAATGCAGATGGGCTCTCCAGGTATTTCCACTTAGACTCACCTGGTCAAGGTTAGTTTATTGTCCCAAAGTTTGGGGGGGGGGGGGTCATGTAGGAGAGTAGGGTCTGCAATCCTATGATCACCCAGATTTTTTGCTTTTGTTTCACTGGTTTACGACTTTCTCTGGCTGTGGGCCTGCCAATCAGACCCACAGCCTAGCTGTTCTCTCACTAAATTGACATGTGTACCTAAGGTGCATTATCCAATTGGGACTGGGCCACCTTATCAGACCCTGTAACTCAGGGCATAGGTGTACCCAGGGCCTACCAGGGGCTGAAGCATGTATTATGCAACCCCTGGATGGCCATCTAAATCTGACACAACTGGTTGCACGACAGCTGGGGCAAGGTGGTGTAATCACCCTTTGCTGTAGATATAGTATACCTATATCTAACCCTAAAATGAACACACAGATTCCTATCAGTCACTCCTATGGCAGGCCTTGACAATCCTGAAGGCAGAGTGCTTGGAATCGTGTGAAATGGTGCTCTGGCATGAGCTGAGCCCGTTTGCAGCTTGCGGAACCAAGTCCTAATAGCTGTTCCATGATAACGCATACTATATACTCTTAAGTGCATTATAATCCTCGCGGTTAAATGCTATCTCTGGTATCGCTTTATCAAAACATGTCGAGTAAGGTGTCATACGAATTGGAATACTAACCCCTCGCCAATTCTGGCGACGGGGTTAGCATTCCACCCTTCTAGAGGCACACGACATGTATGTAACTGTGAACCCCGGTTAAAGTTAACTGAAGCCTCAGCTCCACAAAATGGATGCTGCCACCACAGACACGAGTCTGACCTCCTGCTGCTGGGAATCCTTCCAGCGAGGAGAGCTTGGACAAAGGGTTTCCTGTCAGGGGCGGTGCTAGCACCATCCCAGACAGGGTTTTGTGTATCCTGGGTAGGCAGGGCTTTACAGGAAGGTGACTGCAGAGTGGCACCCTGGTGCTCACTACGCATCTGCCGGCTAGAACCAGTTCCAGGGGCACACCAGCCCCTGGCCTGGGGAGAGTCCGGCATGGGAGAGGGGTGTAACCACCCCCCTTCCTGGTCCCACCCCTAGGGCAGGACCTAGTCGCGTACCCACCCCTTTCTTTAGGATAAAGGCAGGAGCGGGGACCCTTTCAAATTAGATCATCTTTGAATCAAGAAACTACTTTCCATGAAAGGAACTCTCGACACTTCTCAAGATTTCTCCCTTGTGACTAAGGAGTAGTCACCCTGCATCCGCAGGCACCACCTAAGAACTCTGCGGTTTGCTGCACGTCCTTCCTCCGGAATCCGACTGACCAGCTCGACGAGACCCGGCTTCCCTGGTACCTCTGACCTCTACCTACCTCTACAGCTAAGCTGAGAACCGTAGGTGCGACGAGACCTCGAGGGACCGGCCATCATCAGAACTGCACGACTTCTATCCAGCACGACCGCCGAGGGATCCTCTGGTGAGTACTTTGGGGTCTGAGAAGCCCCGACCCTGAGCAGCTCCAGCACCGAAGTCCAGCCTCCCAGCATCCACGAGATCTGCGTGGGGCCCTTCTGCTTTTTGCTGCTCACCGCGTTGTCTGGCTACTAGCCCGCTGGCTTGTGGCCTTCCCGACGATGCCCGACGACAACAACGCTGCTGGTCTGGTTGCTCCAGACTGGCCCTTGCTCCCTTCCAAAAGAGGAGCACCCCGGACCCTCCTGGTCCACTCCAGACGCCATTTTAGGTCCACCGCGTGGGCTTGAATTTGCCAAGACTTGTTGCCCCAATCCTGGGTCCAGCGACGTCGACAGCATCAACCATTGTGGCACAGCTCGCACCTCCATCCTGGTTGCCGACAACGCCTCCTGGTCCATGAGACTGTAGAGCCCAGCGTCGCCCACTCACCTGGTCGAGGTGACTACCATCCGGTGCCCTCCTGGTGCCATCTGATCACTGGCTAGTGGTCACGAACTTGGTCCCCTCTGCTTTCAGGTATCATCCATCTTTGATCCAGGCTTGGATCACTTCGAACTATCTTCACTGGTCGCCTGCCAGCAACTTCTTTCTTCAGGCTCCTGGTCCGTCAACGAGGATTCCCGACGTCTTTTGAGACCTATGCAGCTGCAGCCCCTGGGCTAGGTAAGTTTGGCATTTCGGTTCCCCAGCATAGCCTCACTATCCAAGGGTCCAGAGTCACTGTCGTTTTCGACCTACCTTATCGGGTTCGCCCGAGAACACTAACTTTGTCTTTACTAGCCTCCATAGACTTTGTCCCGCATCCCGCGTGAGAGTGCACACTCTGCACCCGAGTCCCCTAGGCCTCCTACTAGTAATCTGAAGGTTCAGTAACGTAGTCCTAGCGATTCCAAAGCCTATTAGTACAGTACTTACCTGCTAGTAATTTCGCATTCCACTTCCATAGTATATGGTTTTCCGTGCCCCTCGGGCATTTGTGTAAATTGTGCAGCTTAAAGTATTTTCGTAAGAGTTTTGTTGTGTGCTTAGTACCCTGTCCTCATAAAGAGGACAGGGCTGTTGTGATCTAAATAAATACACTGTTTATTTTCATAACACTTGTGTGGTGTCCTTTCACTTGGTGTTCAAGGGGTATATGTGATGGTATAACAGCTGGCTTAACACGCCCTCTAGAGTTTAGCCCGAAGACTGCTCGTATCCACGCTACTAGGATAGCTGATCTATAAGGTTGACTTACAACCAATCACCATAAGGGTTGTTTGGACTGATACAAAGTGCTCACTAGAATAGTGAACATTATATATCAGGCCAACTTCTCACAACAGTCATAATAAAAGAAAAGAGAAAAAAGGAAAAAGAACAGAAGACTCTGCTGGCAAAATACTGAGTCTTGTGTGACAATCCTCGAGGACATAGATACCAAAAACCTTGCATGTCACAACAAACAAGCACACACCACATGCAGTTTAGAGTAAGCAGCACCTGCCAACCACGCTTCTAAATGCCTGTGATCACAACAGAACATGATATAGACTGGAGTGTAATCTAACACAATCAACAAAGCACGAAATGTATTGCATAAAACATATTCCTCTAAAGAATTGGAGGATTATTGCATCCTGAAAACATAAACATGAGGCAGGCAACACCTCGTGACCATGCAAATGTGTGTACATTTTGCCGACATCATCACGCTCACCTTCTACATGAAGCGATAACCCAGCACATCTAACAATAGCACCACCTATCATTCCAAAGTATCTAAAAAGACATGTGCCACAAAACACCCTGAGGAACCTTATCCAGGAATACTATAATGATGATTCAATACGATCCCAATGGTTTCTTAAGTCATAAAGGACTTACCAATTGTACAATAAGCACACCAACCGTGAATATATAAAGTTAGGGTTTAAGTAGTGAACAATTGCCTCTCTTTTTAATTATTTCTTATTTACTAATGAGCACCATTTGTGATTTTTGTTATAGTTTCGGTCTTGGGTGTAGTGTAATATGTGCTCACCATAAGTTTATATGGGTAGTTATAGTGAGGCAGGTCTTTTTTATAGGAAATGGCTTTTTTGATTTGCTAATAACGTTGGTGCCATTTGACGAATCTTTACAAAACGTTCCAAAAAAAGTGCTCATTGTAGCACAACTTCTTCATAAAAGTTTAGAGGTGATCCGTCAAGTGAAAGCCGAGAAAAAAGGGAGTCCAAAAACGCAAAATCCCCATGCAGTTTCCAGAGGGATTTTTGGAACGCTCTACAGCCAAAACGTTGAACGGAATTACATCAGATATGACAGGAAGTTAGATCTTGGTTCAGAAAGTGTGATTTGGTGAAAATCCATTCAGTAGTTTTTGAGAAATTAAGGTAGAAAAATATTTGTATTTGTGGACGGTTAGGTTCGAGGGACTCTCATGAGAGCCCTACAAGAATAACTTAAAAAAATAGAGTGTTCTTATTGGCCTAGGGGGCTTTATTACCTAAGGGCACCTCACTCCCTTGGAATAAGGGTCCTGCAGAAGCAAGCACTCTGATTGGTTAGCAGCAACATGAAAGCAAATCTTGCAGCGATCATTACAGGGCTCGGGGATTTAGTCCCCTGCCCTGAAAATGGTTACAAAAACATTATAAGAAGACAGGGTTGGGATACCCAGCCCCACTAGTCTTTGTGGGGGAGGCGGGCAAACAAATGTTTTTGCACGCGATCCCACGGTTCTCCCACAGGGTTACAGCAAAAGAAATGTGAAACAATATGACAGTCACCATTCATTTGATCATTAAAATTACCCCAAGAGTGGGTCAGGGACCAGGGGTCAAAATGTATACATTTATTTGGGGAGAGGAGGTGCGTGGTTTGCCCCTCCCTGAACTGATTTTGGCCCCATGGATTCCAACTCTGGGGCCGGCCCAAATTTGGAGAGGGTAATAGGGGCGTGGCCTCATAAGGCCCCGAGAACACCATCTCTCGGGGTCAACATATATATTTGAAGGGGAGGGTGGAGCACAGCCCCTCCTCTAAGCCTCTAAAGGCCCCTGGGACACAACCCCAGGGCCAAGTCATATATTTAAAGGAGAGAGTGGCAAGTAGCTCCCCTCCTTGAGTCTTGAAAGGCCCAGGGTTCCCATCTCCTGGGGCCCGCTCCTCTATTGTGTCCTAGGGAGCCTACCCCCGGGACACAGTTTCCCTGGCCGCAAGAGCGGTGCCAGGCAAAACTTGTCTGTTCCCACCCAGCGGGAGCTGCAAAAATGCTCCTGTCAGGTGAGAGCACACATTTTCCACCCTGCCCGTGCTCTTGCGGGTGGGGAAACAGAGATTGCTCCCGCCCAGTGGCAACATAAAAAAAACATGCTCCCGCCAGGCGAGATCAATGCCAGCTCCCGCTGCACCCAGGATGAGGGCATGTTGGGAGCCGGCAGGGCCCCGGAAGCCATGTGGCTCCCCTCATGGCCCCCAACTTTGTGGATGCCCTGGGTGAGTTCTGGGTCACCCACCTAAGGCTCCGGGGGTTGGGGTCCCAAGGGCAAATATTGACTCAGGGAGGGGGCCTCCGTGCACCCTCTCCTTACAAAAATGCAGCCCTGCGGGATGAGGTTCCCGGGGACTATAAAGGGTCTGGTAGGGGGGTTGCACACCCACCTCCGCTGAAAAACAATACAGCCTGGGCCTATAAAGGCTTGGGTGAGGGGCACACACCCCTCTCTTGTATTATTTCGAAAACATTAATTGCCAGCTCTCGCAAGCACCCAGGTTGAGTGCTGGCAGGGAAGATGATGGTGCCGCTAGGGCCCTTGGGGTACCCAGCGACCCCAAACAAAAAATAGGTATCTGGTTGTCTCAAGTGGGCAGGGGGACACTGAAAATATGAAAAAAAAGAAAAAGATGAATAATAAATGAGCAGCAGGAGTTGATAATTTATTATGCACTGTCCAAGCAAGGAGCACCCCATTATGCCCTATGACATTTCATCATAGCATGTTTTCATGCTTGTGGTGCACCTAGAAGAGGCAGGGATGCCACCAAACATATATTATTGCTGTGGGGGGTGGGTGGGGTCTGCAGGGAGTGAAGTAGCCTCCAAGCAGTATTAAAAAACATAGGAAGTCATTGAATCCATGATCCAAGAATAACCTATCATATTAATGAACAACACTCCTAGATGGAGCTCTGTGTTCTTCAGCTGGAGTGCAAGGGTCTCTTGTGGTTGTTTTTATGATTGTGTTTTGTGGGCCGAAACATGTTAAAAGAAAGACTCAGAGACATTTCTCAGCCCACAAAATGCAAAAAGAAAAACGATGTAAAAAAAAGTCTCACAAACACGTTGATTTTATTTTTTTCCTTAACACCATTCTAAGCATTTTTATAATAATCACTTTTATTAAACACAGTTTTGTGCGAATTACTTAAATATACAATTGATAAACAAATATTGGGGATTTTTGGAGAAATATGATACATCTGCTTTATATATATTGATGTGCTCACCCCTTGATAAAGTCAGTAGCCCCAACAAAGTCAGTGAGTCTTGCAAGATCAACCATACTCTGTGCATGCCAGAAGGCCACACACAGTGTGGGGTTGGCTGAACGCAATGGGGCGGAAGGAGGGTCTGGCTGCAGGCCAAGTCCTGCAGCCAAAGCCATGCCACCACCGGTCTTTGCCAGTGCACGGCATGGGGTTGCTTGCCTGCAAGGGTTTAGATGCAGGGACTGGCCCCAGGTCAGGCCAAACGGCCAACCTCATGCTGCACAAGGCCGAAGGCCATGTGTGGCATAGGGTTGGCTGCCTGTGAGGGCTTGGATGTATGGTCTGGCCAACCTTCCATCCATGCTTGGCATGGGTTTGCTGCCTGCAGGTTTGCCGCAGGGCCTGGTCACAGGTCAGGCCTTGTGGCTAACCTCACGCTGCACACGGTCAAAGGCCATGAGCAGCATTAGTTGGTTGCCTGTGAGGGGTTGGACACAGGCTATCTATCTATCTATCTATCTACCTATCTATCTATCTATCTATCTATCTATCTATCTATCTATCTATCTATACACACAAAAAGTCTTTGCCTTTACAACTAGAAAGGCACACGCACTCCAGCTTTTGGAGTAAACCAGCTAATTTCTTAATTTCAAGGCAAGTAACTCCTCAGCGCATTTTGACAACCCATGTTGTCATGTTGTCTTTTGTCATAAGTGACAAAGAACTTATAACATCAAGTATGTTAGCGACAATAAACAGGGTACTGTGGACATAGATTGCAAAGCAAAATAACGACATCTTGGATTGGTTTGAAAACCAACCAGCTTTTGCCCACCTTTTGGCCCGATTGATGTATTTGAGAAAGGTGTTATCAAAGATTTTAAAAACAACTCAGGTTTGCAGGAACATATAGGGGGTTCATCCTGTCTAAAGAACACTGTATTGCAATAACTGAATTATAATGAGTTTGTAATCAGAAACTCTGACAAGGGGGATCATGCTGTAATTCTTTTCAAAGAGAAACATCTGGTAGAGGGTCACAGACAACTAGCTGACGTATCATGTTACAAACCATGTAATGTGACTCAGATTGATCTGTCCAATAAAACATACTGGGAGAAATTTGTGGCTTGGCGGGAGCAAGGACTTCTCGAATGGGAATAGTATCAATTCTTATTATATAAGATACCACTTTTATATTTGCTTCCAAAGATCCACAAGACCCAACCAATCCCCCTAATCTATTTGTAGTCTCCTTGAAAATACCCCTCATATGTGGACTATTTCCTTAGACCCTTTGTGGAGACTCAATGCACCTCCCGGCCCCCACAGGCTCCCCGCCTATTGCGGGAGCCAACATTACTCTTGCACACAGGGATCTGCTGGAAATGAAGCTCCCTGCATGCAAGAGCAATCTTTTTATCTCTTTCCCTTGCTCGACCAAAATGAGAAACTAACCCTAGGAAAGATCAAAGGGCTACTGGAATCCTGGTCACCCAAATTCATCACATGGTGGGGAAGAATAGACACTATAAAGATGATGATCACTCCAGTGGTCAACTACCTGGCTGGAATGCTCCCCCTCACACTCACAGACGAATTCCACCACAAGATAGACCAAATGATAAACAAGTTCCTATGGCTAGACAAGAAACCTAGAATAAGCCTACAAAAACTAAAACCAGAGAAGAGACTAGGAGGGCTAAACCTGGCGGACTTCAGGACATTCCAGACGGCTTTCATAGCAAGACTGGGGCTGTACTGGTTCCTACCAAACCAGAAATACACACCAATCTAGCTCACCATTGAGAAGGCCATACTAAACAATACCGACCCGATAACACTCCTCACCGCGAACAAACAGGCACAAAAGAATAGCCCTATACTTAAAAACACAAGATATGCGCTACTTAAGGCAGTCCAGAAACTCAAACACAGCATTAAAAACTCGAACTGGGAATCTCTGTGGGCAAACTCCAAGATAAAGTATAGGGGGAAATCCCTGGACATAGAATCCTGGAAAAGACTAGGGTTCTCATACCCGGCCCATCTGGAAGACGGGGGAAAACCATGCACTTTTAACACCCTTAAAAAAACGACATAACCTACCGGACATAGAATTCTACAACTTCCTCAAAATCAAAACAGCCCAATCTAAATCAAAAATAACAAAACACAAACCCTCTATTATTCAATATATGGAGAACCTAAACACAGTGGACCACCAGGTGTCCCACTTATACAAACTTCTCCGACCCAAATCCCCAAAGCTTAACAACAAGACAACCAGTTGCTGGGAATCACAACTAGACACCACACTCACTGAGCAGGAGAGACACACCCTCTGGGCGTCCCCGTCGAAAAACATGATCTCCCCTGTGATAGCTCAGACAAAATTCTGGCAACTGCACAAGACATACTGGACTCCAGTGCGCTTAGCGTCGGTAGGACTGAGGGAAAACGACAGCTGCTGGAACTGTGACACAGAGAAGGGAGACCTGGCGCACCTTATATTCCACTGTATTAAGGTCAGAAAATTCTGGGAAAAAGTCTTCACATTCATAAATAAGGCCTTAGGCTGGCCGCTAAAAGAAGAGTTTGCCACACTCACCACTGCACTCATAACGGCGGACATAGCCACACAACAAGACAGAAACCTCCTAGACTTCCTCTTAACGGCAGCAGCCAAAACAGTGCTCACCAAATGGAAAGACTCAGCCAAAGCCACATTCAAGGAGTGGTTGAACTGGGTGACATACCTTGGGGGAGCCGGCATCACAGCACTAAGAAACTCACCATGGAAGAACCCCAACAGGGGGATGTGGGCAGCCTTGGACAAATTCCTAGACCCCTACGTACCCCCATGAAAAAAAAAGAAAAACCCAGCCTGTACTAACCAGAGGGTCCACATACGAAAAGATCGACAAGAGCAGGACACCCCACCCCGCCCACCTCTCAATCCTTCACGCTCCCATATATACACTTTCACGTCGGAGTAGTTGACTAGACAGGGGGGCTGGATAGACATTAGACTCGATCACTCCTACCAGGCTGACGGTCACCCCTAGAACAAGCGCCAATACCTATATGTTTTGTATTAAAGTGTTGCACCTCTTAAACATAGAACAAGTGCCAATACCTATATGTTTTATGTTAAATGTTGCAAGTCAGAGAGGCAAGGAAGCTCAGGCACATGTGCCTTTGGAAAGATTTATAAAAACCAGCAGCCAAACCTCATAGAGAAAACGCGACGAAGTTTACATGTTAAATGTCATATGTTGTAAATGTGAAAAATAGCAATAAAAATGTATTAGAAAAAAAAGAAAACCCCACTTCCAGCAAGTGGAGGCAGTTTGACAGCCCCCTTACTGGAAGCAGCGTGTTTGCTTTTGCTTGAAGAGAGCAGTCAAAGCTCCCACCAAGCAAAAGCAAACAGCTATGTCCCGGCGGTGGGCAACCCAGGACATAGCAGGAGCCGGTCCTGGGTGTTGGGAGTCCCCAGTGTTATTAGTGGCTCCAGGAGGGGGGCTTCAGGGTCCCCATCGTTTGTTGTTCATGGGCCAGCCCTTGGCATGGTCCTTCTGGGAGCCCAGGGCCAAGGCTACAGGATTAGGATATTCATACCTGCACCCTGTTCTTTTTATTTCGTTTTGTTTTTGGAACGCAGACGAAGTCGAGTCCCAAGATGGCTGCCAACACTTCCTGGTTGTAGTGTTGGCAGCCAATCAAAGCTCTGCAGATCTCTACATGAGCTCATCATTATTCACGAAGCCATCGCAATGGTAGATATACAAATTTGGATTTCCTTTAATTCTCTATACAAATTTGGATTTCCTTTAATTCTCGCAAACTACTGAACGCATTTACACCAAATAACCGAAAGCGTAACCTGCGAACCAAAAGCTACCTTTCTTCCAAATTTGGCGTAATTCCGTCCAGCAGTTTGGGCTGTAGTCAAGTACTAAGTCCCTATGGGAATTAACATTTGAAACACGCTTTTTTAGACCCTCCACAATTTCTCGGCCCCCCGCATGACTTATCACCTCCAAGCTTTCCATGCACAACTAGAATTACCAGCAGACTTTTTGGGAACATTTTGTGAAGATTAGTCAACCGACTCAAGACACCAAAGATATTGCCAATTAAAAAAAAATTCCAATGGACACATGTTTCTAACTATAACTACCTACTGGTGACCGCCAGTAGGTTCTATCTATCTATCTTTCTATCTATCTATCTATCTATCTATCTATCTATCTATCTATCTATCTATCTATCTATCTATCTATCTATCTATCTATCTATCTATCTATCTATCTATCTATCTATCTATCTATCTATCTATCTATCTATTTATCTATCTATCTATCTATCTATCCATATATAGATATCAACAATATATATATGTGTAGATAGATATATAGATAAATATATCAGTGATGATGAGTGATGTCACTGCCCATGTCATAAGTGATGCATTGCAGGGGCGTAAGTTATAGCTAGCTAGGGTAACTATAATTGCTGAATTTCACTGGCTTTTTATGAAGGAAATCTTAGCCTAACTATAACATTCCTATAGCCTTTGGTTTTTTCCAGTGAATTTCTAAGGTTTTTTAACTCTATTTCCTAACTATAACATCACTGTACTCTTTGGTTTCTTAAGTGAATTTCTAAGGTTTTTGACATTTTATTTGCTAACTGAAACTTCTAACCTTTGAGAGTGAGTATGTGAGGGAGTGCATGAGTGTCTGACTGGGCGTTTGCATGTCTGAATGGGTGTGTGACTGGGTGTGTGAGTGTCAGAGTGGTCTAGTTGTACCTGTCCCATCCTCCGGGACCCAGCCATATACAAATGGGAGTGGGGGGGGGGGGCATGCGGGCCACCTCCCTGGGACATTTTTGGCGCCGAAGACCCCAATCCCTTTGGCCCAGCTTTTAAAAATAAATTTTCAAAAGGAGAGGGTGGCCACGTGGCCCTTTCCTTGGGCCATTTTTGGCACAGGGGACCCCCACCTCCTGGGGCCTGGTGTTTTACCAATGGGGAAGGTGTGTGCCCCATCCGGGCTGACTTTGGCTCTGGGGAACCATCCCTCAGGGCCTGGCCTTTGAAAATTAATTTTCAATAGGGGAGTGGAGCCATGCAGCCTCCTCCCTGCACCATTTTAAACTCTGGGGACCTCAACCCCCAGGGCCCGGCCTTTAAAAATACATTTTCAAAAGGAGAGGTAACAATGCAGCCCCCCTGCCCTGGCCAATTTGGGTCCCAGGGTCCACAACCCCTCAAGACCCAGCCTTTAAAAATAAATTATCAAAAGGGGAGGGCGCTGCGTGGCCTCCTCCCCGGGACGATTTTGGCCCTGGGGACCCCATCTCTCAAGGTCTGACCTTTTTCCAATAGAGGAGGGAGACCGAGTAGCCCTCCTCATTGAGCCAAATTCAGGCCCTGGGATCTCATCCCCCGGGGCCCGGACGTGGTTTCCTTGGGGCTCCTAGGGCATCCGGTGTGCAATGGGCCTGCAGGGGAGCCTGAAGGACCCCCGGTCTCTGCCCGCTCCCTACCTCCTGTGGGAGCTGCATTGCTTTCACACACATGGAGGTGCTAAACATACAGCTCCCTGTATGTGAAAACAATTTGCCTGTTTCCCTTTAAGATGGACAGGGAAACAGAAAAAAGATCCACTTCCAGAAAGCGAGAGCATTTTCACAACTCTTGCTTGCTGAAAGCAGAGTGTTTGCTGTGACTTGGCAGGAGAGCTTAAAGCTCCAGCCAGGCCACAGCAACCAGCTATGTCCCAGAGGCACCTTGGGATATAGCAGCAGCCGGCCCTGGTGGGTGACGGCCCCCAGGGCAATCTATGCCTCTGGAAGGGGGGCTGCACAGCACCCCCTTCCATTGTAGTACTTAGCCCTGGGGAGGTGGTGGTCCCCAGGGCTGCAAGGGGGCTCTGCAGGCCCCCAGCCTTAATTTCATTTTTAGCCCTGGGGAGGTGGCATTCCCGGGTGCATGGGGGGCCAGTGGCCCACTCACTTGCATATTTTTAAGTGCCCCGGGGAGGTGGAGGTCCCGGGAGCTGCGGGGGTTCTACGGGGGATCCCCATCATTACTTTAAAAACATTTTCTGTCCGGAGGTGGCGGTCCATGGGCATCCCCCGCATACGTAAAAAGCAATGCCCTGGTGAGGAGTCAGGCCCTGTGCACCCCATTCCTATTTTTATGATGTGTCCCCAGTATATGGACCACCAGGGAGTTATTTAAAAGCAAGTGTGAGAGCCTGCACTTATTTTTTCCCATGAATTTGTGAATATCATGAATTTATGGCTATTTTTTAAAAATGCTTTTAAGCAGCGATTTGGTCCAAGTGGGACCCAAAGACCAAGGCTTGGGGGTCAGGGTATTCCTACCATGCCCCATTTTCTTTTTTTTTTACATTTTATTGGGGACTCAGCTTAAGCCGAGTGCCAAGATGGCGGTCACCACCCTCTGGTTAAAGTGTTAGCAGCCAATCAGAGCTCTGCATTTCCTTTCACAAGCTCATTATTAGTTACGTAGTCACAGCAGCCATAGATATCACTAACTTTATTCCCTTAATATAATAACGTAAAAGCACAATCTGTGTCACCAAATCTACCGTTCTGCCAAATTTGGTAATTCGGGCAGTATATGTGTTCAAGGGTCCTATGGGATTTAACATGGGAAAGCACACTTTTTTGTACACCCCTTTTTGTCCGTGCATGGACAGTTTCAGGATGACAGATCACCCTGAAACTGTCCATGCACAACAAAAATCACCGGCACACTTCCTTTGGAAAATGGTGTGAAGATTCGTCAAACGGCTGCAAAGATATAGGTAGGTAATACATTCACACACACATACATACATATACATATATATATATGCACTGAAAAAACCATAGGTTATAGACCATATATAGTTAGAAATTAGCATTTACAAAACCTTATTTTACTCACACAAAACCATTGAAATTCGCATATATAGTTAGTTGCACTAACTATATATCGCGCACCCGCAATCCACTGCTGATCATGTCACATATTACATCATTCATGACATGGTCAGTGACATCACTGATGACATCTCAAATGACATCACTGATGACATCTCAAATGACATCACTGATGACATCACTGATGACATCTCATTTGACATTACTGATCACATCACTGATGACATCATTCATGTGATAATACGATGAACCTCTTCAGACTCTAATATAACCTTAGATACACTCAGTGTAAACAGACACTCACAGACTGTCACTCATCCATGGAGTTACTCACACACCTAGTCAGTCATGCAAAGAATCAATCACACCTCCATTTCCTCAACTATACAGTTATACACACCTTACTTATTCAAACATATACTAACACATATTTACTCTCTTATACTATCCCTGATACAAGTTCACAATGATCCATACAGCCACTCACACATTCACTGGCTCTTATGCACAGTTATTTATATATGTCAACTCTCACATGTACTGTGTTTTACATATGTACTTACTTTGACATGTAGCACTGAGATATCCATTCACTCACCAATACACTCATGCACACAGTCAACCGCCCATACAGCTGTTTCCACATGCACTTTTGAACCCATACATCTAGTGAATCAACTGCTCACACATCTATGCACAGAGTCATACACCTCCCAGCCACCCACACACACACTCAGTCTCCCATACAAATACTTGGGCAACCAATCAATAACCCATATAGTTACTCATATAGCTACTGATCAACACATGCAGCAGTTTACAGAACAACAGACATAATGATACACAAATTAAGACAGTTTAGTCACTAACCCATGCACTCAGTGAGACACATTTAATCACTCACTCATACAGTCAGTCATGCACCTACTAAATCCTTCATCCAGACACTTATACTTCCACTCATTCTTCAATATGTAAGACATATTTTAACTTTACAGAAACATACAGTCACTGGATGTTGTCATCAGTGATGTCATCAGTGATGTCATTTGAGATGTCATCAGTGATGTCACTGACCATGTCATGAATGATGTAATATGTGACATGATCAGCAGTGGATTGCGGGTGCACGATATATAGTTAGTGCAACTAACTATATATGTGAATTTCAATGGTTTTGTGTGAGTAAAATAAGGTTTTGTAACCTATGGTTTTTTCAGTGAATTTTCAAGCTTTTGTAAATGCTAATTCCTAACTATATATTGTCTATAACCTATGTTTTTTTCAGTGAATTTCAATGTTTTTTTAATAGCAAATATCAAAAGCTGTAAAATGTATTGTTCTTTTAAAGGAAAAATATATTTTATATGTATTTAATATAATTTTTTTATGTACATACATTTTTTGAGGGAACGAATTTATCAGCTATCATGCTGAAGAAGAGTGTGGGGAAAAAAAACAAAGAGGAGGACTAAGAGGAAAGAACAATCAGTTCAAAAATACAATTGCTTTAAATCATGAAGTGCTTTTCCACACATTTACATTTAAATAACCCATATTAGAACATACAAAATATCTACAGAGGAGACGGTGTACATTGAATTTTAGACTCTTCATTGGTACCTACATGTTGGTACTTACATCACCCACACAACACAACAGCTCTATTCAGAGCTACCCTACCTCAAAGCACTCTAAAATATTATTTTACTATTTCCCTTGGTTTTCCCCTTGTTACGCTTTCCGGAACGCTACCCGGTGCGCGGACCGGGCGCTAACCGTGCGAAAATTTGAAAAAAAAAGGGGGGTTTTTTACATATATGGGCCTCCTCAGCTACCCTCAGAAAACCTAGGGGGTCAGGATATGTCTCCCGTGCCCCCTTATACCCATTCCCAACATTGTTTATCCTCCATCTTGTGACTAAATTCGTCCGAAACACAAGATGGCGGACTCCCGTTACGCTACCGGTGAGCTACACGGTTCGCGTACCGGGTAGCGCTTCCACCGCGAAAAATCGAAAAAAATGTATTTTATTTTTTTGCCCCGCGGGGCCCTTTAATAGCCCCCACATCAATCCTAGGGGGTCAGGAGGGGTCTACCTTGCCCCTTTCATTCATTTCCCCCTTCATTTATTTCCACCTCTTGTCTCTCGATCCTACCGAGAGACAAGATGGCGGCCGCTCCGGACTGTTTAGAATGTTGAGTCACTGGAGAGCCAATCCGCTTCTCCTCGTGAAGTTCCGTTACGCGTCTGGTACGCGAACCGGGGCGCTAGCCGGGACGCTGTCACAGATATATATATTTTTTTGAAAGTTAATTTCTCAAAATCCACTGGAGCACATATCTTGAGACCTAGCAAAGGCACATCGGGCAAACGGTCTCTACAATTTTGCCAAGTTTCATAGAAATCCATTCAGCCGTTCGAGCTAAAAGTGAGTCCAACCGCCCTATGGAAAACTCAATGTTAAAAACACGTTTTGGGACCCCCCTTTTTTCTCGGCCCCCGCTTGACGAAACCCGCCCAAACTTTCAGGGGACACTCAGAAACAAAATGTGCCATTTTCCTGAAAATTTCAGCCAATTCCGTCCATCAACGCCAAAGTCAATCAACATAGAATTTTCAGACATCCCTATTCAAAAAAATCCTAACTATATATACCTACTGGCGACCGCCGGTAGGTTATATATATATATATATATATATATATATATATATATATATATATATGTATATATATAACATTTCTATGGCAAAATGAAACCCCTCATTTTGTTCCTTTGCAAATTAAATGTTTTAAGTGCTAACACGTTATTCCAATCAAGATGACTTCAGGTGTGCCATACTTTTGTCATAAGTAAGACTGTTAGCGCTCTAGTTGTTCTTTAGAACACTCTGGGACATTCTGTCACTGGGCTATAGTTGGGCTACATCTGGCTGATATTTGGGCTACATTTGTTTTTTTTGTCTCTGGTGGCCATCTTTGGGCTACATTGGGCTACATTGGTCTACATTTGGGCTCTAACATATATATAGCTTCAATGTAGCCCAATATATATTTTTCAAAGTTAATTTTCGTAAAAACCACTGGAGCATATATCTTGAGACATAGCAAAGGCACATCGGGCTACCAGTCCCTACAATTTTGCCAAGTTTTGTGGAAATCTATTCAGCCGTTCGAGATAAAAGTGAGTCCAACCGCCCTATGGAAAACTCAATGTTAAAAACACGTTTTGGGACCCCCCTTTTTTCTCAGCCCCCGCTTGACAAAATCCCCCCCCAAACTTTTAGGGGACGCTCAGAAACAAAATGTGCCATTTTCCTGAAAATTTCAGCCAATTCCGTCCATCAACGCAAAAGTTATTCAACATAGAATTTTCAGAAATCCCTTTTCAAACAAATCCTAGCTATATATACCTACTGGCGACTGCCAGTAGGTAATATATATATTTATATATATATATATATATTTATATATATATATATATATATATATATATATATATATATATATATATATATATATATATATATACTTATTTTATTTTTTCACTGAATAAAGCAAATGTTAGAGGTACGTTATAGTTAGGTTCATATTTCACTTATAGAAATGTAAGTGAAATTCAGCAGTTATAGTTACCTGAGCTAGCTAAAACTTACGCCCCACAATGCACTGCTTATGACCTGAAATATGACTTCTCTCATGACATAGTCAATGACATCACTCATGACATCACTGATGGCATTGCAAATCTGAGTGGGTGTATGATTGTTTGTGACACTTGTGACTGGGTGTGTGAGTGGCTGTATGAGTGCATGCATGAGTGACTGTATGGGTGAGTGAGTGTATTTGTGACTAGATGTAGATTTGTAGGTGTTTGAGTGGTTGTGTCAGTGGTAGGCTCAGGCGGAGTTGGCATAGTCACGCTACACAGAACTCAGCTAAGTGATAAAAAAACTCCACTGCACCACGCTGAGCTCCGCGATAATACTTGCTTGGCCACCGTAACTGCTGCACAACACAATTTTAAAAAATAACTTCCTCTCCCATACCTCTGACGCAATCCTGACCTGCCTTACTTGATTGACAGGCTTGTAGGAGGCACATTGTGATCCAACACTAATCTGGTATACCCATTCATTGTGCTTTTCTCCCGTAGTGATTTTTGGCTTTAGTCCTACAGAATCCAGTGCCGGTCCGTACAACTAGAACACTGCAACCAGGCAGATGAGGCCAAAAATAAAAATAAACACTTCCTCCACTGAGGCAAACCACACCAACACCACCAAGCCCATGTGTGTTGCTGTTAATACCAAGGTAGTGGGAGGCAGCCATGTGGGCAATGCAAAATGACCAAGTTAGCTGACCCGTCCCCCGGCCGTTCCCCTCCTCCTCCCCCACCAACCCCCCCTAAACCAGCACACACCCACCTAAGAAAGATTGAGGGCAGGAACGACTGCAGCAGCACCGGGGAGCCTCTTTCTTGATCCATCTCAAGACAGGTAAACCAACAGCCTCCTCCCTCTCGCTTTTATCTTCACAGAGCGGATATGGCATGCCACACCCAAGTTTATGTCAACAGACATTAGAAAGGCAGCCAAACAGCCAAACAGCCAATGCCATCAACACAGAGGTCCCGCTACAGCAGCATGTTCTCTGCGAGTCTTCGCATGTTTGCCACTAGCGGTTGGGGCTGGAGGCTAGCGCTCCAGATTTTGTAGTGTGCTACAGCCTGCCAGGTGTCTCCTGTCTTGAGACCGACACTCTTCTGTAGCTACAGCCAGTGAAAGTAGGTGGAAGAGAGTGAGCGACACCGGATGTGCTGGTGAACTCTGCTCTGCGGCCGTTGCAGAGTTTTTGGCAAACTCCGCAGTGCGTGGAGTTGCAAAAACTCTGTGAACTCTGCAGGCAGAGCGGAGTCCACTGCCCACCCTTAGTCAGTGGTTGAATGGGTGTGTCAGTGGGTATCTGAGTGGCTGTATGGGTGTGTGAGTGAGTAAGTGAGTGGTTTTGTGGGTATGTGAGTGGCTGTATGGGTATATAAGGGGATGTGTGAGTGGCTGCATGGGTATATAAGTATGTATATGAGTAGCTGTGTTGGTGTGTGAGTAAATATGTTGGTGAGTTAGTGGGTATGTCAGTGGCTGTATGGGTGAGTGAGTGGCTGGGTGAGTGACTATATGAGTGGGAGTCTGAATGGCTGTATGAGTCAGTGAGCGACTGAGTGTGGAAGTGGCTGTATGGGTGAGTGAGTGGCTGAGTGAGTGGTTAAGCGAGTTGGTGTGTGAGTGGTTGTATTAGAGAGTGATGGATTTGCCAACCAGGTCCTGGGAGCACGTATAAAATAAAGAAAAGGGAAGAGGGGAACATGTGGCCCCCTCCAAAAGGAAAGTTTAAGCCCCAGGGACCATCACTTCCCTGGTGTTTATTTTTATAAATTTAGGGAGGGGGGCCACGCTGCTCCCCTCCTGTGGCCATTAAAGGCCCCAGTGACCACCACCTTCCTAGGCTAAAATACAGAATAGGAAGGGGGTGCATAGGCGCTCTGCTTTGGGATCATTGGAGCCCCGGGGATCACCACCTCCTAACAGTAACAGTTAATTGGAGAGGGGCTGTGTGGACCCCACTCCTTAACCAAGTAGGGCCTCGGTGACCACCTCCTCCCCTAGGCCAAAAATAAAAACTAGAAGCAGCCCATGCGGCCCCCCTCCTGGGCTGTATTCAGGCTCAGGTACCACCACCTCCCCGGGCAATCAAGTGGGCAGGAAAACAGATTAAAGAATTGCGCCCACATGCTGGGAGCCGCATTTTTGTCTGCTCCCTCTGTGTGCGAGCAATGCTGCTCCCTCTGGAGGCGGGGAGCTGGCAGGGACCACTGGGGTATTGACATTCCCCTGTAGTCCTCAACATAGCACACTGGATGCCCTGGGTGGGTTCCTGGGCACCCAGTATGACGCTGGGCCCTGGGGATGGGAGTCCGCATGGCCTTACCTCCCTATTG
Organism: Lissotriton vulgaris; assembly: GCF_964263255.1. Taxonomy (NCBI): domain Eukaryota; kingdom Metazoa; phylum Chordata; class Amphibia; order Caudata; family Salamandridae; genus Lissotriton; species Lissotriton vulgaris. The sequence goes on from NW_028246002.1 coordinate 43,004, forward strand.
AGTTTTAGCTGGGCCCTCCCTTTGTATAATTTAAAAAAAGAGAGAGTATGGTTCTCCATTTTAACTACCCTGAGTATGCCAAATGCCCAGAATCATCTGCAAGCTTTGCTCGTTTGGCCCCGCCCTGTTTCCATTAGTAGTAGGCAAAGGTCTACCCCCCTTTTCCCACACTGATGGACAGTTTACCAAAAGGCGCCTATGCGCGTTGGTTGCCGATTTTGGTGACGCCTTCTTGAGGCAGAAGAGTACGAGGACATGTCCACCAAACAAAAAAGCACATACTTCATATAGTTAAGAGAAAGTACCTCCGTTTTGTGGAGATTCTCCTCTTTGTAGTCTCATTGTGTTCTCTTGACGAGGATTCATGTTATCATAGATTTGTGAATGAATAATCTGCAGTAACAATCACAACTGAAATTACATGCACACAAGGTCACTGGAGGCATTACCTCATGGTCCTTTACGCAGCGCAAGTGAAGAATATGCAGTAGATATTTACCCAACAAGGTAGCACTAACTAAGTAACCAGTAAAAAATACTCCAGTTGGGATGACACACCCACGTTGACAAGAAACATTGTTCCCACTAATACTGAGGAAATGCGGTCCTTATAATAATAATAATCCAGGATTTGTAAAGCGAGGCAAATTAACCGTGAGGGTCTCAAAACTATGAATTATAGGCACAGGTAGATTAAGTGATTTGCCCAGAACCACAAGATGTTGATGCCGATACTTGAACCTTGTTCCCACGGGCTCCGTAGTCAGCAGCTCGGGCCGTTACGCCACATCATCAGTCATACCCTAAGTAAAGTGCCTGTGCATCCTCTTTAACCATGGTCAAATTGGCATATTCCTGCATGGTATATTTAACTTGCTTATAAGTCCTTACTGTATGCTACAATGTGTCCTCAGGGTCTGGAAGATAAATGCCACTAGTGGACCTCAGCACCTACTATGCCATCCACTATAGTGGCCATGCAAACATGGCTTCAGGCCTACTATTATAACTTGGCTGTGGCAGTGTATAAACTACAATTTGACCTTCAAAATAAACCCTTTTGAAAGGTCAAAACCTCCCTTTTAAATACTAATAAGTCACTCCTATGTAGGCCTATTAGCTGGAGCGTGGCCAAGATGGCGGCAGAGGCAGACATGTCGCTCGGAGCCCTGCGGTGGGCCTATCAATTATCCATCACTTAGGCCCCCCCCATCAGACGTCCTCCACCACAGTTATTGTGGTGGAACGAACCAGGTACCATCTGCAGCCTGACACGACATTCCCTGCTGACAGCAGCCGCTGAACTGGGTTGCGACGTGAAAGGCCTGGCTACCTAGCAGGTAAAGCAAGTGAAGCTTATGCCACGCCGCAATGCCCCACTGCTAGACCTAAAGATATTTAGCAACCCTTCTGCACTTATTGATTCTCTCTGGAGTCAGATCCCCAGAGCTCAACCCCTCATTCTCCCCCTGCTGCGTCCTCTTCATATTCCGCCAATCAAGACACTATTGCTTAGAGTTTGTCACTTCTCCTGATGCTCTTTCAATCAATGATCGCACCCTCCAGTGTTTAATGCACTGTTGAGTCTTACTGTTTTCATTATATACTGCAATGTCCACTGTGTAAACTGCCATGACACTGTTCTGCTATTGGATGTAGTATTGCATGTCTCATGCTGTCCGCATTATGTTTGTAAAAAATGATCAATAAAGTTTTTTTTTAAACTAAATTCATGTTTAGAAATTATCACTTCGTGTAAATGCACAACCATGCAGTGATATAGTACGGTGAAACGCTTCCACCCTTTAAATAAATTCATTTTGGAATTTTAAAAAAAGCATGTCCCTTTCTAATACCTAATCGCTAACCCAGTTTGTGATTCAGTAATAGGTTATTGAATCACAAAATGGGTTTGGTACATAAAAAAATTAATTTTTCTGGTTGTAAACGGCGCGATTATGCTTATTGAGCTGCTTGCGACTGGAAAAAACCTTAGGGCCAGATGTTCGACTGTTTTAAGAGTCGCTAATCAGTAGCACTCCAATTTTCGAATAGAAAATGGGCCATAAGTGATGTACGACAGGCATTTGCAAATCAGAAACAGCAATGCGACCGATTACCAACTCGCAAAAAATTACGACCGGATTTTGCGGGTCCCAAATATCAATTACCTATTTGCGAGTTGCAAAACAGCATGTACAAACAAGTCGCAAATTGCAAGTAGTCACAAAATGGCCCGTTTGCACATGGAGTTTACCACAAATCTAAAACAGGTGGCAACAGGGCTCCACCTATAAAAACAGGCCCAGAATGTATCAAAGACATTTCAACAACGGCTACTCTGTACGTTATAATAAGGAGGATGCGGATCTTGTCTGCTCAGCAGAGGAGGCAGAGACAGGAGAAGATTTTCAGTCAGACTGACCATGTTTGAGAAGGTAGAAGAAGAAATTTATGAGGAATATAGGATGAGTAGCAATGTGATCCTGGAGCTAATAGCCTCCTTAAAGCCACACCTTGAGAGCAGTACGCTGCCCAGCAATGTAATCCCTACACCTATTGACCAGTGGTAGCTACCAAAATGTCATATTAGTGGGCGGAGGGGTGTCTCAGAGTACGTTATTGTGTTTTTTACACAATTTCCTAGACTAGACATCATGATCCACCACATACACCAACACATCTACCTGTCCAGGGAAAATTTTGAAATCAAAAACCCAATTTTACCGGATACCCAGATTTCCACAGGTAATCGGGTGCATAAGTCCTCCATCGCACCTGGAATACATATTCCGGAACCGAAAAACACACCCGTTCTCTAAACATTCAGGTTGTCTGAAATCCACACATCATCATCACGGACATTGTGGCCAAATATCCAGGGAGCACTCATGACTCCTACATCTTTAGGCGCATTGGCATTTATCAGCGACTAGAAAGAGGACATTTTTATGAAGGATACCTACTAGGTACTTCAAAGTGATGTACAATGTCTAATGTATCAGTGCAAACATTACTCTCTGCAAGTTGTCTCACCATCATATGTGTCTCACTAGGTGGCAGTACCTACGCCCTGTGGCCATGAATCCTCACGCCCTACCTGTCTCCCAACAACCTGCATGAAAGGGGTTACAACACGGCACATAGACGCACCAGGACTGTTATTGAGCGCACCTTCGGCATCCTGAAATATCGCTTTCGGTGGCTTCACAAAAGCAGCGGAGCCTTGCTGTATGAGGTATCTGGATCAAACTCAGAGGCTGATGACCCAGGCCCACCTGCCCGATACCCAAATGAGCAAAGCAGAGCAGAAGAGGGGAGAGGACACAGGGACCACACAGCCAGAAACAGTTTTTCACTGTAAGATGCATCCATTTACACAATACCCTCCACAAAAGACAAAACTAGTAGTAGATTTCACAAATTAGTAAACTCTTCAATGTCAGGGCACTCAAAACCCATGAAGGACAACCAGTCCATCATGGACATCACATGTATGTGTGTTAATAGGAAAGTTACTTCACCACCAACAATTGTAACATGGGGCAAGTGCATGGTGCACTGTCAATGTGCAGTCACTTCCACTCTGGACGTCCATCATGGGAGGATTTAGCAAGTGGCAAGGCTGTGTGCCTGTTGCTGCTCCTACACAGCATGCATGTGTCTGCAGCAGAGACACTACTGCGGCTGGAGACCCCACTATCGGGAGCATCTCCCATTGTCTACCTCACGAACCATGGTAGTGAAGCCCTGGACCAGCTTAGTATTAATGACCCTTAATTGTCTATGCTGCAGGAGCTGAATCTGCACCATGGCCATTTCTAGGCCACCAAACACCGCCTGGTTGCTGGTTCCTGACTGGGAGTGGACATAAGACTGCTTCTGTGAGCTCTCTGTTAGAGGTAGTTGCTGGACCTTGTGAGAGGACTTTGTTTTGGTGTTACTGGCTGCAGGAACGCATATACGAACTTAGCGAAAAAGTAGGACACCAACTGGCGGTGCGAACAAGACAAGAAACTATGGCAAATACAATCAAAGAAATTAATAATCCTAAAAATGGTCTTACACAAAACCAACTAGAAATAAGAAATGCATTTCATGATTTCTATCAGGATTTATACACAGAAACTGGTAAGAATCAAGGTAAAATTGAACTCTATCTAGAACAGTCTAATAGCCTACAACTATCTATGGAAGACCAAGAAAGTTTGGCGAAAAGCCCAGAATGGGTCGAAATCTTACTATCAATTAACAGTCTACCCCCTGGGAAAGCAACTGGCCTGGATGGGATCCCCGTCGAATTCTATGCTAAATTTTATAAACCATTGAAGGAAATCTTAACAACTTTAATTACGCATATTTTTAACAGGGAGCAACCACCAGGCTCATGGGCCATGGCTAAAATTGTAGTTTTACCGAAAAAGAATAAAGATCCCGCACAACTGGGATTCTATCGCCCAATTACATTGATTAACTGTGACTCTAAAATATACTCAAAATTGCTGGCAACAAGACTGGCTCAATATATACACAAAATCACATCCCCACGACAACACGGCTTCATTCCAGGCCGATCAACCACTGACCATATTCAGAGGGTCATCACACTCTTCGACAATACCTGTGAACGGCAATGTCGAAGTGTGGTATTGGTAACCAATTCATTAACGCTACCCGTATGTTATACACAAACCCTGAAGCAGTTATCACAATCAATGGAGAGATGACTGAGAGCATTAAAGTTACCAGAGGGACCAGACAGGGTTGCCTGTGCTCTCCCTTATTGTTTGCCATCTTCATTAATCCTTTCATCCTGAAACTAGAATCCAATCCGGCCATATCACCAATCAAAAGCATCAACGGCAATACTAAGACGCTAGCCTATGCGGATGATATAGAAATAGTCACCGGAGACCCTAACACAGCAATTAAATCAATAGAAGAAGATGCCAAACAATTCGGGGAGGTCTCAGGATACAAACTTAATCAGGGAAAAACCCAGATAGTCGTTAATAATAAAATCATATTTCTTGATGATCGGGTAGTCACCAACGCCATTTATCTAGCAGTAAATATAGCATCTTACCTAGACAATCTGGTCAATATTAATCTGGAACCCCTAATAAACCAAAGAAGCAAAAACCTGCGTAGAATTCACAATCTTCATCTGACCATAGTGGGAAGATGCAATGCCATAAAAATGCTATATCTCCCAAAATTCCTGTATTTCTTCCGGACCATCTGTCTTGACTTCACTACACAAATATTCCAGGACATAGATAACTTATTCTCACAGTTCATATGGAATTATAAAAAACCACGTAGGGCACTCAAATATATTACACTCCCGAAAGACAGGGGTGGTCTCTCACTACCGAACTTCAAAATATATTGGTGGGACACTATCATACAGTATAGCAAAAGACTTCTGACCTCGTATAACTACGTAGAATGTGAAGAAACGATCCCGACACCACAGGGTTTAATATTAGGTAGAGAAACAATAGCACATCGTTGGCGACTAACCTACAATTACCACTATAAAAAAGTACGATTTAAAACCCTAAGGTGTTTATACTCAGCCTGGAACAATGTTCGAAAGATATGGGGGATTGGGAGATTCTCATACTATACAGCGCTAGTGGGAAATACCAATCTATCAGATATATTTAATGACGTGTGCATGAAAAGGTGGCAAAAGGTTGGGATTATCCAGTGTGGTGACTTTTATTCCAATGTTGGATTCAAATCATTTGATGAATTAAAATCAGAATTTGGACTAAGCCAATCAGATTTTTTTTAATTTCTACAAATTAGAGATTTCTTAATGAAGAAAGGGGGAGGACTAGCCAAATTCGAAAAAATTCATATAATAGATACAATAATTGGTAGCAACACAACAAGAATAGGGGGTATATATAATAACCTTATATCCGTTTTACCAGATGATGTTTCAAAATATACATTAAAAGGGCAAGAAAAACTAGACGTGATGCAAGAAACCTGTGAGAAATTATATAAGGCATCTCAATTATGGCTAATGTCGGCAAACCTTCAAGCCCAATATTACAAAACTTTTTTCCAGTTATATTATACCCCGAACTAGATCGCCAAATGGGGATCAGGCAAAGGTACAGAATGTCCTCGATGTAAACAGCACAAGGCAGATATCGTACATATATTTGCGACATGTGTCGCACTGGGTACAATACGCAGGGAAATATCCACCTTTCTATCTAAAATCTTTAAATTACAATTTGAAATAACGACGGCAGAATTAATACTAGGTCTAGATGGAGATACCAGGCCAAAGGAAACTCAAGGGCTTATCTTTATTTCAGCGGCTGTATTTAGATTATGTTTGGCTTCGGCATGGCTAGACGATAACCCTCCGGTTTTTGAACAATGGCGGGCCAGACTCCTGGCCACATATAATTTAGAAACGGCTATATACCGAAAGAAAGGTAGAAAGAAACAAAAGACAGGTTTGAAAATTTGGGACCCACTAACATGTTGGATACAGAATCTGGGTTGACAAACTTTTTTCATATATATAATTTAGTTTGTTTTAAACTATATATCCAGAAAATGCATATTATTGTTACTATAATGTGGACACCAAAACAGTCAGGTTTTCAGTACCGTGTTCCTATTTTTGTTTTGTTTATGTATAAACTCAAGCTTGGGGGGGGTAGGGGGATAGCGGGTATTAATAATAATTCTTTTTTGTTGTAAAATTATGGAGGGTATAATATTAAGAAAATGCTTCAATAAAGATTTTATTAAAAAAAAAAAAAGGAATGCTGTGGCCTGTTCATCACTTGACAGAGGTGTCACAAATGAAGCACTGGCCTGGACACTGAGTGGACCTGGGTGATTTTCCGTCTGCATATCCTGCTCTTCCTCCATCTTGGCCGGGTCCTGGTCATTGCCTGTCCTGTTCTCCCACAGGTGTATCTATGTGGCAAATGGGGAGGTGAATAAAATACAAGTGTGAGACACTATCTCAGCGGTGTACCATGTTATGCGGTTTATGTCAGATAGCTACTCCACTGTTTATGTACTTAACTACATATGTCATAATGCACCAGCTGTGACCTTTTGTGCATTTAATGGAGCTACTAGTGGTGGGTGTGTTGCATGCCTGCGCACTGCAGGGTTCTGGCAGGTATGTTGGAATAGTAGGAACGTTGCACTTACCATGGGTTGGAGGGGGGTGCAGAGGTGTGGAGGGTCCCTGAGGTGCATGCTGCATCTGTTTCCTGTATCAGCTCCTGCAGTGTTTCTGCAGATGGGGGTGCGTCAGATGGTCTGGCTACGGAACCTTGGGAGTCACTCATCCATGCAGCAATCCTCTCCTTGGCCCAAGAGCTGAGGCCATACCATCTTTTCTTCAGGTCCTCAATGGGCCTGTTTGCCACACTCAGGGCATTGATTTGAAGCTGCATTTCTTTCCATATTTTACACTTCTCAGACTTGGGAATGTCTGGAAAAAGGGTGCTCATAGTTGTTGCAGCAACCTTCAGCAGTTGCAGGAAGTGATTGGCATTTTTCATACCACAATTGCTATTGGCAACCGAAATTTACGACCACATACTAACTCGCAAAATGCGAGCTCGGTAATTGCGATGCGACTTGTCTGCAAGTCCAAATTTGGGGTCCAGATCAATACGTACATACGTACATTATATTTGTCGACTCGTAATTAGCTATTTGTAGCGGTCGTACATCTGGCCCGAAGTCTTTTAGGCAAAAAATTCTGTTATTTTTCTCCTACTTAAAAATTACTCTAATACAATATATTGTAATGGAGAAATTCAATCAATCAACAAAGCTTTATTTCGATATGTGTGATATCATAAAAGCACATTTACAATTAAAAACTCAGTTCATTAACAGTACATTTAAAAGAAATTACATATAAAAGCCTTTTATGTTAGAATAAATAATTCAAAATGTATTAAACTTTGACAGATAGTGGATATATATATATATATATATATATATATATATATATATATATATATATATATATATATATATATATATATATAAAAGATATTTTGCTTATACTTAATTCATCAAATAGCCTTCAGCCTAATCAGCCAAGTCCAACTTAGAAATTTGGCCACCCCACACAGTAAGGTTGTGCTAGCATCAGCCTTAAGTATTCCAAGTGCAACAGAGTGGTCCCTGGTTCCAAGCAACAGGCACACAGGTTTGAGCCATTTCTGTCTAGGTTTTGTATAGTCTGGGCATACAAAAAACACTTGAGCAATGTTTTCAATAACACCTTCACAGGTTGGACAATCAGCTGGAGTTTGATGCGGTGGATTCCATTTGCTAGTACGGTCGTGAAGAGGAAGAGTGCCCATCCTGAACTGGATAAAAAGGGATCTATCTCTAGGCTTCGTGATAAAATCTAGATAGGGCTCCAGGCGAAATTAAATTCCCCCATTTATTCAGCAAGACTTCACTTTAGCTGTTCCTCTGTGTTGGCGTGAGTGGTTTTCCTTTCAGAGAGGGATCGAGTGCTTTCCAGACATGGGAGCATGAAGATGCAGATGCATCAAGCTATGGTATTGTGATTCCTTAATAGCGCTTTTTAAGGAATCGCTATTAAGGAATAGCAATTCCTTATGCATGTACGTTTCGTTCAAATATTAGCGACTCCTACACATTCCCTAATAGCGAATCGCAAATAGCAATTCGCTATTAGGGAATGCTTTCCCATTCATTCCTATGGGCCTAGAGGCCCATAGGAAATAGGTTATCACAAACTGCGAATGTAATTCCAATGGTGCAAAGGGGCCATAAGGACCCCCTGTTGCACCTCCAAAAACGGTATTTGTGCACATGTGGCACAAACACAAGCCCTGAGGGCATGTCTGTGTGCCACATGGGATTTAGAAAAATGCAATTGTGTGCATTTTTCTAAGGAATTGCAAATTAGCATCAACTTGAAGTTGATGGTAATTTGCTATTCCTTAATGCAAAATCGCATTCTGAGAATGCATTTTGCTTTGCATTCAGGGAATCGCAAATCGGATTCCCTAACTGCATTTGCAAAATAAGTAATTGCAAAAATTGTGATTGCCTATTTTGCTAATGCATTTTGGGTTGATGCATCCAAAAATACTTTTTACCGATCGCAAACAGGCCGATTCTGTGAATCGTCCCGTTTGCGACCAGTAACAGGCTTGATGCATGTGCCCCGACATCCCAAGGACCTTTCCAGGCAGCAGTCATGAGCGCCCACGTAACACAGGGTAGAAACTCTGCCACAATGTTACTAGCATTGGGCATCATTTATATGTTGGCAAGCAGTCCACCGGTCTGCTAAGGAGGCCGAGGTCAAAACCCATTAATAAAACTTTCTTAATCAAGAAAATCATTTAGTAAACAATATCATCGCTTCCAGATGCTTTATGGGTTTTTCTTCCGCCATCTTTACCTGGTTGTAAATATGATCTTTAATATTCTGTACTTCAAACCCTTAAATATTTATAGATATTTTATCTTTTATTAAACCATTATTACCTCTATGTGTACATATCCTAATTAGGAACTCAGAGAATTTTAGTAAGAGAATTGCACAAACCAGTACAATTAACGCTTCCGGTTTTCCATTTAAACAGATTTTTACAGAGGAAACACTATTTTTCCTTTGTCTGTATTTATAAATTAGAAACATGAAAATACTGACAAATTGTGAGGCGCAACTCAGGGTTACCTCCCCATGCACCTCTTTCTGATCTACACCACCACGGCCCGTTTAAGACGAGCTGCTCACATTGCACGTCAGCAGGTGTTGCATGTTAAGGGGCTGGGGGGCACTGCAAGAAGTGTGAGTACTTGACGTTTAAAGCAGCACTGTGTTCATCCTAGAATGCCTAATAACCAAGCGCAGGGTGTTAATATGTGCATTAGCAGTCTGGCTCACTGTTAGAAAGCTGCAGGCGCCATCCGGCGGGGCCTGCTGGGGTCAGAGCTAATAAGGTAGCCTGCGAATACCAATCAGTGCCAGCAAGGCACAGGCCTGTTAGCAGGTAGCTGTGTTCTCAGCGGCAGATGCCAGGCATTCAGGAATTAAAAAATGAACATACCGGCTGGGTACAAACATGATGGCGACCACATTTAAAGAAAACATGAAATTCTTTCTTTTTTTTTAGCTGTTTGCGTGTGGAATGCCAGCTGCTTCTCTGCAATTCGCTCTATTAGGTGAGAAGTGTGCATCGTGGTTTCTTTCCTTTTTATTAGCTATTGCCTTTGTAAAATAAATTTCCCATTTGCTTTCATGCATTCTTCATTTCTCTTCTTATTGTCCTCAACAAAGTAGCACTTGCTCTTTGCATCACTAAGGGTTAGAACAGGTTGCAGGTAAGTTTGAGGAGAGATTTTGTAGCGCAGTGTGTATTTGATGCCATCACAATAACAAATATTTCAAACATTGCCAAAAGAGAGGCTGCATTCATCATCACCCCCTCTTAGAACGCGATGCTTAACGTTACCTGCTTAACGTGCCGTAGATGTCTGTACAATAAATGCACACTTTTACACTTTTAGAAAAAAATAGAACATTCTGTCTTTCAGTGTTTTCAATTTTATTTGGTAACTTTTTCATGTGTGCAGTTTTTTAAAATATCTTCATAGCCCCTCTCTCGCAAGTGTTAGATTTATTTTTATAGCGCCTCTCTTAACAGCATGGGGTGTTGGAGCACTTCACATCACACACACATACAGAGACAGAGACAATGAATAATACATTGTTGCTTGTCCTGCTGCTTGGCTGTTGTTGCTGAGTGGAGAGAGACTACACCTCCTAGCATTCCCTGAGGCCGTGGTGGTGGACTCGGGCGCTAGAGGTCCAAAAATTACTTTGAGCGTCCCACAGCGCAGGACCCTCGTTGTTCGGCGTGCTGCCTGGGGATGTATGACGTTACAACGCATACATTTACATCGCGGTACATTACATCGCGGAATTTAAAACATAAGTAGTTACAACAACTTGCGTTGGAGGGCGCTGGACTTAGGAGTAGTATAATTTACTATTCCAACTCCAGTCTACATACAGTAGGGAAGGTGTTGGATAGTAAATTATACTATTCCTTGTCCTAGAGCGCCATCCAGCGCAAGTCGTTGTAACGACTTGCATTGTGAAAACAGCAATGTAATCTCCGCGTTGTAAACAATGTTTCCCACTGCCTGTTTGCTGGTGCTGGGCGGGAGAGAGACTACACCTCCAAGAATTCCCTGAGGCCACGTGGTGGATTCGGGCGCTGGAGCACCATAAATTACTTTGAGGTGTCCCGCTGTGCGGAATGTACACGGGTCACGCCCAGGCATGGCCCGGGCCAAGACCGGACCCGTCTGCGCCCGTCACCAGGCAGTAGAGGTTGGGCGGGGTAACCCCTCCGATGCGAGTACCTTGAGCCATCTCCAATTTAAATTTGCAAGTCTGTGCGATTTTTTTGTTATTTTGACTCTGTGATCAGTGCTGCTCAGCACAACGGGGAAGAGTAAAAGCAAAGGCATTACTGTGGCACCCCACAAACCTACAAGTATTGACATTCTGGCCCATGCAGCAAGCAAAATTGTCCTCGCTAAATAAGCGAATAGGTAAAATAGGCCGTTAGCGAACGCCAAACAACATATTCCAATGCATCAACCCCAATAGGGAAAAACAAAAGAATTGTTAAAAAAAAACGGTAAATTACCGAATCGCAAACTAAATAATCGGAAACAGCGAAAACAACAATTGCGCTTGCCAATAGCGATTAGCAAACAAAGAATCGCAAATGAATGCATCAAATTCGCTAATACCGAAAATCATCAAAATCGCTATTTAGCATGAGCAGAATAAGGGGAATCTCAACCAGGAGGTAAAGTTGCTGAAACACAAAAAAAAAGTTTTTCACAGGTGTAATGAATCAGAAACCCTTCAAAAATGGCACTGGAGACCCCGTAATTCTTTTAAAATGGCAGCCCTCTACGTGCTTGCAAAGAGTATGAGAATAAATGCAGCAGCACAGCGCAGGAGGAGGATCCAGGACAGGGTATTCAGAGTGCGCATTACATTGTTGGGCCAAAATGAGGAGTACCGTCTGAATCGTACGATGATAATGCGCCTAATTGCTGACCTGGAACCACTACTGCAGCACCAGACCTGTAGGACCAATGCCATTCGTGCGCACCTCCAGGTCCTGCACCTTCTGGCGTCTGGAAGTTTCCAGGGGGTCGTAGCGGTAGCGGGAGGTATTGCACAGAGCGCACTTTCACGCTTCTTCTGTAAATTCATGGATGCCATGCTGACAATGATACATACCCACATCACCTTCCCCAGAACCCCACAACAGTAGAACCAAACCAAACAGGACTTCTACCTGGTGGCCTGGCCCAATTCCCCCATGTCATAGGATGCATTGACTGCACACATGTCCCCATCTGTCCCCCCTCAGCCAACGAGTACATCTTCCGTAAGAGGAAGTCCTATCACTCTATCAACGTGCAGGTAGTGTGCAATGCCAAGCACATAATTACGGACATAGTGGCACAATTTCCAGGGAGCACACACGACTCATATATATTCTGACACAGTGGCATCCACCAGCGTCTGCTCAATGGTGAATTCGGAGAGGGACACCTACATATACCTATACATTACATCATTATCACATATGTATTTGCATTCCTGCCGCTAAGCCTTTGCTTCCCCCCTATAGGTGACAGCGCATACGCCTTGCGGGAATATATCCTCATCCCCTACCTCAACCCAGCAACACCACAGGAGCAATGCTACAACGCAGCACACATTAGCACCAGAAATGTGGTTGAGAGAACATTTGGGATCCTGAAAAGTCGCTTCAGGATCTTACATAAGACTGGTGGTGCTTTGCAATACTACCCCGAGACCTGCTGCAGGATTGTAGCAGTATGTGCCATGCTGCACAACATTGCAACTAGAAGGGGGATACCCATTGAGATGGACGGAAATGACATTGATCGGGATGACCAACCACCCGCACAACACTGGAAGTCACACGTGCCAAACACACCTGAAGGTCTGAGGCGGACATACATCACACTGGGAGGACTGGGAGAAAATAATCCTCAATTAATTATAATAAACTTAACAAATACCCCGATATCCGTTTATGGTAAGATCTACATGTAATGCCAGGATAAATTAATATGTATGAGCGGCAGTAGTAAGATGATCGATGCTATGCTATAATATAGTGAATAACATCGTATATTCACCAGGTAATATTGGGCTAGACTTGGCCACCCCGGCCATAATATAGACTAAACACTCGAAATAGGAACGGAAAACAAACTTGTCATCAGAAGCATTGATTATATGCAAATACTCATACTAGGAACGAGAGTAGAAAATACATGGCATATATTACAAGCACTGAATCATTCTGACCAATAGGAAGCGGTGTAACGATTTCTGATCCAATAGAAACGCGCCTAGTATGACTCCGCACTACAGACGCGCGGTTTAAGGAAAAGTAAACAGAGAAAACCTGAAACGGCCGAGCGGTGAAAGTAATAATAAACGGAGGTTATTTTCCTTTTAAGCAAAGTAGTGGCGCACACCCAAACAAAAAGATCGTGGCAACTTAAATAATACGGGAAATCAGAACACGGCCGGTCTACAGGTTTCCATGACGACGCGTTCTTGAGCGCGGATGAGATTGGCTACGAAGGAGCCAATAAAAATGGGAACAGGGAATGAGCTGTCGCCATAGCGACTGGTTTTGTATATCCCCTCACAACCAATAGAACGCACAATTGAAAGGCGCCCATGAAACCGGCTATTGGTATTTAAACAAGCACACGGCAGGCACGTCTCATTGCAGAAAAACGCTGTGGCGAGACAACAAGGACGTGCTGCCAGGAAGAGAGGAGCAGGGAGGCCGGTTACACGAATATTGGTAAGTAGACCACAAGGATAGCCCCCTAACAGACCCAAATAGGTGCAGGCTAACTGAGATTGTTTTTACAAAAACCTAAGAGATCTGTGAGGCACCATAATAGTAAAAATAATTAACCCCTACAGAAGGTTGTATATATGAATACATTTCTTCAGTTTGGTAAAAGTTTTCTAAAATTTCAGGTTTGCAGTATAAATGGGTGCATAACCACAAATTAAGGTAGAAATTAATACTACCCTGAATAATGGTCTAACAGAATATAGACTATGATAAAATAAATAAATCAGTTCTCAACCCAGGTTCTTTATGATCACGATCCCAGATAGTGCCATTTAGAACAAGTTTTACCAACTGACGACACAGGTAGATTATAATGTCTAAAAAATATCCTATACAGATATCCGACTGCACAGAAGAAGACACCTCACAGGACACACACTGCGAGGGAGATCGTTACCCAATTGAAAAGGGGAACTTGGCACTATGACCCTGACTCTCACGGTGAGTTCAGCAATAATATATGGCATGAACAGTGTGACTAATTTAAAAGAGAAAAAAAGAAAGACACTTCATATAATGTAATTTCCACAGGGAGGCTAGAACTAAAAGGCTCAATATATGGAACGGTGGCTCCTCCTGGCAGCAAAGGACACAGTGAATATAGAGCCTTATTAAGTTATGTGGGACAAAGTGACAAGAAATTTTTCGGTTCAATTAGAATACAATCAAATTATGCTAATATTCATAAGGAATTTAATACCCACAGGCAGTAAAGGAGAGAATCGAACTTCGTATCGTATATAACCTGGACATACCCGATCTGAAAGTAATGGAAATCCAGTAAATCAATTACATGGTATGTAAAGTGAGGTCGTGAAACCCAATCCTAATGAACAATTCTATGTATCTATTAGAAATGATCATTAATCATTGGCTCTCTATCTAGGAGACAGAGCAACCTTGTACACATTGAATTGACATGGCTGCAAGAGTCCTAATTCTCAAAAAGGATTTCTCTTGGAACCAAGTAGTTCAATCCAGGGAGATAATAAACTCAACTGGAACAACAAGGTACGCACCTTATTATAGGAGGTACTTTCTCTTTTTTAGTGAAGGAACTAATGGGGGTCTCTGCAACATATGAAGCATATATTTCCATGGGAAAGGCAAACAGTGGGGTAGACTCATACAAGGTTTTTTTCAAATAATGTAATTGAATGTATAGCACAGGAGTAAGAATGTTAAGTCTAACTGAAAATTCGACACAAAAAAGAAATCTTCAACAAAGGGTTTAGAATGCAACAATGGACAGACAAATGATGTGAAAAGATGATATTGACGTGTCTGGTAACTATGTGTTTTATTATTTTAATTGTCTAGAATCAGTCCTGATGAAGGCATACTAGAAAAAAAGCCGAAACGCCGCGTCGACCTTTTGATTCTGTGACCTTTTTATTGTATTTTAATAACACTCTGACAAATATGTACATTGTATAATGGTTTTAATGAATTGTTTTTTATAACATTGTATTGTGGAATAAAACTTGTATTTTGTTACCAGACCTAAGTAGTGATATGTTCTTAATCAAACGTTTACTTACCTAACTATTGTGTCAAAGACTTTGTCCATTTGTTGATTGTTGATTGTTGTATGAAACAAAAACCTGGTATAGATAACCAAACCGACTCCCTGTTTTTCACGTCTTCCCACCTAACAATTCTGTCTTGATAACATCAAAAAATAATTTTTGTTCTTTAAATGGTTTCTGATTCTATGATTACATGGTTAGTACTTTTGCCTTTTTCATGAGAAACATGCCCCTCTAAGATAGAGCATAAAATCTGAGAGGGAGGGTAAGTGGGATACCTGTTAGTCCCACACTAAAACAAGACACTACCTGAACTGTCCAACGAACCTGGACGTTTGTTTCCTTTTACCTGAATGTTTCCCCACCGTCCTCTACAAAGTTAGAGTGGGGTCCTCCTACTTGTTTACACATTTTCACTCGGCTTGTTAGCTGAGGAGGTTTATCACTGCATATCAGCAGTAGGGCAATTTATAACATAGCCCATAAACTTGATATAAAATAATCAACAGAGAGAATGGAAGGAATCAAAACATACACCTTCTCGGAAGATCAGTTCAATAAATTAATTCACAACAATAAGCCTAGAAATACAACAACCCCAATTAGACTAGACAAATCCGATGAGGAACAATGGGAAAAATTGTGGAACCGCAAAAAGAAGGTAGTTAGAGCGGAGCTTCACGCAGAATTCTTAGTGGATTACTGCAAAAATGGAGTAATACCGAAGGGACTTCAGGTCACAAATGAACCAGGAGTCTTCATCACAGATAGGAACTTCATAGAAAAATGGACACTAGTAGCCAACCGTTGTAGTAGGGATTGGATTCTTTTAATAATAGAAACAGCTAATGAATTCCTAGTGATCGAACGGAGGGAGATTGAGGAATTAGAAAGCCAATTAAAAGACAGCACGGGATTAGAAGATGCAAAAGCAAAATTAGAGGAGATCCAAAATGACATAAATGGTTATAGTGAATACCTGTTTCAAAAGAAAAGTAGTAAACTTAAAAAAGACATAGAGAATTATAACCCTGAATTTGTATACCCCTATTTACAAAAAGATTTTTATGAACGCCCGAGAGAACAATACCAACCCCGCAGACAATGGCACAACCAGCCCAGAAATTTCCCCAAAAGGAAAGTGAGGTTCTTCGATACATCATATACAAGTAGTGAGTCAGAGGGAGAACAAACAACTGACAAGACTAAAAATAGCGAACAAGGGAAACAATCACAAGCAAAAGAAGGGTTCTCTTTTTTAGGCAATCGCAATCAACAATTTGGCCAACAGAAAGGGAGAGGGAGGGGCCGAAACAACTACAATCAGCAACCCCAATATCAACAGGTCCAACACCCTCAACGTCCACGTACCAGAAGCCAGAAACAGTGGGATTAAAAAGTACAAATAAAGCAGCATTAATCAATTTGTCTAAACACCATCCCTCCCCAATAGAAGTAAAATTACTGGAAAAGGGTCTAGGCTATGCAATATGCTCCCCTGTGGACAAGTACGCATTAGAAAGGGATTTACAAAACTTTTTTAGAAAAGTTAGACTTCGTGTATTCTTTGAAGGCAAAGACACTATACCAAAAGATAACAAGTCAGGCCTCAAAAACAAATCAACTTGGACTCCATCATTAAATCTAGTACACAAAGACATAGAGGCTTTTGAAAGGTCCGTAGACAAGAGTGTAGAAAACCTCCTGAAACAAAAAATCTGGACACCTTTTAATTTGAGTAGAGAAGAAAAAAAGGCTCTTGAACTTCTAGAAAAAAATGAATCCCTAACCATTAAACCAGCGGATAAAGGGGGAAGTATTGTACTAATGGATAGTGTAGATTATAATAACAGAATGTTCAAACTCTTAAATAACAAGGACCACTATAGCAAATCAAACAGGGAGGAATGGCATACCTTGAAAGAAGAAATAGGGAGACTACTTAGACATGCCAAAGAGGACAATATAATATGCGAAGAAGAGTATACATTTATGAGGAACTCGGACCCCCTTATTCCAGCCCTCTATGGCCTTCCGAAGGTACATAAAGACCTGAAAGACCCTCCCATGAGACCAATAGTGTCATGTATAGGGTCTTTGACAGAACCGTTAAGTAAATATGTCGAAATATTTTTACAACCCATAGTTCAGAAACAGAGAGCTTATATCAAGGATACCACCCATATGATTCAGAAAATCGAGGGCCTCACATTTAATCCAAACAACCAGGTATTAGTGACTTTGGATATAGAAGCACTATATACCAATATCCCTCAGAACAGTACCATTGACATCATGGAAGAAATACTAGACTCCCAACAGCATCTATCTGTACATCACCAAACATTCATTTTGGAATGTATCATGTTAATTCTAAAAAACAATATATTCCTTTTTCAAGACAACTTATTCAGACAAATCAAGGGGACCAGTATGGGGGCTACATGTGCCCCCAGTCTGGCTTGTCTGTATGTGGCTAGATTTGAGGACAATCACATCTACAATAGTGCTGCCCCATTCTACGAGAACATATCAGAGTGGGGGAGATACATAGATGATATTTTCTTCATATGGACAGGAGATGTGGAAATGTTGGATGAATTCCTTCTCTGGTTAAATCTTGGAGATGCCAACTTGAAGTTTACCTCACACATCAATAGACAATATGTAGAGTTCTTAGACATTATAATAAAACACACTGAAGGCCACCTAAATGTAGAACTTTACACCAAACCCACAGACAGGAACACGATGTTGCACTTCCAGAGCAACCATCCGGCCTCGCAGAAAAATAACATCCCTTTTGGCCAATTTTTGAGGCTAAAAAGGAACTGCACATCAATGCCAGACTTTGAAAAACATGCAACAAATCTAAGAAAGAAATTCTTAGATAGGGGTTACCCCAAAAAAATGATTAGGCATGCCTACAAGAGGGCCAAATATTTTAATAGGGACTATCTTTTCACACCTAAAGAAAAAACTGAGGACCCTCAAAATTCCATCATGTTTGTGACCAACTTCTCACAAGTGAGCCATAGGGTCAAAAACATTATAAATAGAAACTGGCACCTAATAAAGGACAAATCTCAGACTCCGATCCCCAAACCAATTTTTTCTTATCGAAGAAATAAAACCATCAGGAACTGTCTAGTCCACACATACAGAGAAAAGAGCATAAATAACCAACGGACTATCAATGACACTCCTATACCCACTGGCACACACCCATGTGCAGGGTGCAGTAACTGCGCAAGCATTATAAAAGGAAACACTATAACAGTAAACGACAGATCGGTAAAGATAAAGAGTTTCATGAATTGTAGAAGTAAAAACATCATATATTTGATCCAATGTCCCTGCCAAAAATCGTATATAGGCGAAACATCAAGAGAAGTAAGATTGCGCCTTAATGAGCACAGATCAGCCCTTAGGACAAATAAACCAGGAGCACCTCTGACTGAACACTGGAAAACTGCAGGTCATCAAATCAATGATCTCAAGTGGTGTGGCCTAGAAAAAATCACGGGAAGCGAAAGAGGGGGCAATCTAGATAACAAAAGGAAAAAGAGAGAACAATTCTACATGTCCTCTTTTAACAGTGTAAGATGTGGCCTAAACTCACGAGAGGACTGGGAGAAAATAATCCTCAATTAATTATAATAAACTTAACAAATACCCCGATATCCATTTATGGTAAGATCTACATGTAATGCCAGGATAAATTAATATGTATGAGCGGCAGTAGTAAGATGATCGATGCTATGCTATAATATAGTGAATAAAATCGTATATTCACCAGGTAATATTGGGCTAGACTTGGCCACCCCGGCCATAATATAGACTAAACACTCGAAATAGGAACGGAAAACAAACTTGTCATCAGAAGCATTGATTATATGCAAATACTCATACTAGGAACGAGAGTAGAAAATACATGGCATATATTACAAGCACTGAATCATTCTGACCAATAGGAAGCGGTGTAACGATTTCTGATCCAATAGAAACGCGCCTAGTATGACTCCGCACTACAGACGCGCGGTTTAAGGAAAAGTAAATAGAGAAAACCTGAAACGGCCGAGCGGTGAAAGTAATAATAAACGGAGGTTATTTTCCTTTTAAGCAAAGTAGTGGCGCACACCCAAACAAAAAGATCGTGGCAACTTAAATAATACGGGAAATCAGAACACGGCCGGTCTACAGGTTTCCATGACGACGCGTTCTTGAGCGCGGATGAGATTGGCTACGAAGGAGCCAATAAAAATGGGAACAGGGAATGAGCTGTCGCCATAGCGACTGGTTTTGTATATCCCCTCACAACCAATAGAACGCACAATTGAAAGGCGCCCATGAAACCGGCTATTGGTATTTAAACAAGCACACGGCAGGCACGTCTCATTGCAGAAAAACGCTGTGGCGAGACAACAAGGACGTGCTGCCAGGAAGAGAGGAGCAGGGAGGCCGGTTACACGAATATTGGTAAGTAGACCACAAGGATAGCCCCCTAACAGACCCAAATAGGTGCAGGCTAACTGAGATTGTTTTTACAAAAACCTAAGAGATCTGTGAGGCACCATAATAGTAAAAATAATTAACCCCTACAGAAGGTTGTATATATGAATAAATTTCTTCAGTTTGGTAAAAGTTTTCTAAAATTTCAGGTTTGCAGTATAAATGGGTGCATAACCACAAATTAAGGTAGAAATTAATACTACCCTGAATAATGGTCTAACAGAATATAGACTATGATAAAATAAATAAATCAGTTCTCAACCCAGGTTCTTTATGATCACGATCCCAGATAGTGCCATTTAGAACAAGTTTTACCAACTGACGACACAGGTAGATTATAATGTCTAAAAAATATCCTATACAGATATCCGACTGCACAGAAGAAGACACCTCACAGGACACACACTGCGAGGGAGATCGTTACCCAATTGAAAAGGGGAACTTGGCACTATAACCCTGACTCTCACGGTGAGTGCAGCAATAATATATGGCATGAACAGTGTGACTAATTTAAAAGAGAAAAAAAGAAAGACACTTCATATAATGCAATTTCCACAGGGAGGCTAGAACTAAAAGGCTCAATATATGGAACGGTGGCTCCTCCTGGCAGCAAAGGACACAGTGAATATAGAGCCTTATTAAGGTATGTGGGACAAAGTGACAAGAAATTTTTCGGTTCAATTAGAATACAATCAAATTATGCTAATATTCATAAGGAATTTAATACCCACAGGCAGTAAAGGAGAGAATCGAACTTCGTATCGTATATAACCTGGACATACCCGATCTGAAAGTAATGGAAATCCAGTAAATCAATTACATGGTATGTAAAGTGAGGTCGTGAAACCCAATCCTAATGAACAATTCTATGTATCTATTAGAAATGATCATTAATCATTGGCTCTCTATCTAGGAGACAGAGCAACCTTGTACACATTGAATTGACAAGGCTGCAAGAGTCCTAATTCTCAAAAAGGATTTCTCTTGGAACCAAGTAGTTCAATCCAGGGAGATAATAAACTCAACTGGAACAACAAGGTACGCACCTTATTATAGGAGGTACTTTCTCTTTTTTAGTGAAGGAACTAATGGGGGTCTCTGCAACATATGAAGCATATATTTCCATGGGAAAGGCAAACAGTGGGGTAGACTCATACAAGGTTTTTTTCAAATAATGTAATTGAATGTATAGCACAGGAGTAAGAATGTTAAGTCTAACTGAAAATTCGACACAAAAAAGAAATCTTCAACAAAGGGTTTAGAATGCAACAATGGACAGACAAATGATGTGAAAAGATGATATTGACGTGTCTGGTAACTATGTGTTTTATTATTTTAATTGTCTAGAATCAGTCCTGATGAAGGCATACTAGAAAAAAAGCCGAAACGCCGCGTCGACCTTTTGATTCTGTGACCTTTTTATTGTATTTTAATAACACTCTGACAAATATGTACATTGTATAATGGTTTTAATGAATTGTTTTTTATAACATTGTATTGTGGAATAAAACTTGTATTTTGTTACCAGACCTAAGTAGTGATATGTTCTTAATCAAACGTTTACTTACCTAACTATTGTGTCAAAGACTTTGTCCATTTGTTGATTGTTGATTGTTGTATGAAACAAAAACCTGGTATAGATAACCAAACCGACTCCCTGTTTTTCACGTCTTCCCACCTAACAATTCTGTCTTGATAACATCAAAAAATAATTTTTGTTCTTTAAATGGTTTCTGATTCTATGATTACATGGTTAGTACTTTTGCCTTTTTCATGAGAAACATGCCCCTCTAAGATAGAGCATAAAATCTGAGAGGGAGGGTAAGTGGGATACCTGTTAGTCCCACACTAAAACAAGACACTACCTGAACTGTCCAACGAACCTGGACGTTTGTTTCCTTTTACCTGGACATACATCACACAACATCACTTCAGAGCCAGGTAAGAATGAGCCATCAAAAAATATTGTTGAGGCAAATGTTTAATTCACATGAACACTTATCAAAGTAAATATTCATATTTAGGAAACATGACAGTGATTGAATCCTTTGTGAAAAGAAATGTATCCGTTAACAGCACGGGAGTGAAATCACAATATTTCAGTGGCCCATGGTTACACCACCTTGAACAAATAGGCAGAACTGAATGTCTAGGCCCCTTGCCACATACGCCCAGCTACCTGTCGCATGGCTCCTCAACATCACCACGATGTGCACCTGTGGCTGTTGAGCTGAGTGAACTGCGCCTCCTGCTACTGGTATCCGGCACGGACATGCTACTCACGTTCGATGCCGCCTCACTGCCCTCCTCCCCTCCCAAGTTGCTAGCATTGAATGTCCCAGAATGTAGATGTTCCACAGCAGTGGTCACCTGGCCTAAGGCCTTCGCTACATCCCCGCAGGAATGTCCTAGGTCTACCTGCAGTGACATGGAGCGGTGTGATAAGACTGCAGTGCTGATGCAGAGCTTGGTGATGGCCTTAGTAGACACAGAAGAACGAAGCAAGCTCTGCCGATGCCTCCTGGTCTCACTGTGTTATCCTGCTAGGATGGCACGAGTGAAATCCTGTAGGGTCTTGTTGATTTCTTGATTCCCCTCTGTTACAAATGTGGTTAGGTGACGCACAGCGTCTGTCATCGTGCTCATGTGTTTGGCCAGTTTTGAGATATTGAGGTTCATTGTGCCCATATGTCTCCCTTGCAGGCGCTGAACGCGCGGCATCTGGGACTCTACCCCACCATAAACATTTGGAGCCTGTTCGGAGCCTGCCGCAATCCTGCCCGTGGACCTGCGCCACTGTCTGACTCGGCCACATGCTGGTGTTGGAGCTGGCGAAGTAACACGTGTCTGGCTGGGAATTCTTGTGGGTACTGGGCTCGGCTCTGTTTCCATTACCTGCAGGGCGGGGACATGCTCCCTGCATCTTGCTGGTGGTGGTGTTGTCTGTGGTGGTGGTGGTGTTGTTGTCGGTGATGGTAGTGTCGGTGGTGGTGTGGCTAGACGGTCCTGCGAAGTCTCTCCATCTGTCTCTGCCGGTGTCTCCGAAATGAGGAGACCCTCGCTGTCATCTGAGTCCACCGGAGATGCATCTGTGTGTGAAACAGTGCATTGTTTTATTATTTTGTTACTCTATCGGTTTATCATTTAGCCTACTTTTCACAAGTTAAATAGCATATTTAGACACACTGTTGGACCTGTGCTGCCGGTCTCATTTCATGCGCATTGGGGATTATACATGCACACTTGGCTAACATGACTACAATTCCCATGATGCAATTCGTATGTGAGGGTATATATGTAATGCACTTCTTCCTGCACACTGTGATTAGCCTGAGGGGATGTGCATGGGTATACAATACACAGCGTATTAGCGCAGGCATGCATCTTACCTTGTTGTGTGGTTGCTGCGCCTTAAGTGTCCATTTGGGTGACTCCCACGACTGCCTCTGGCTCAATACTCCCCTCAACGATGTCCTCCACGGCTGTGTTGGCGGGTACTCTGGATAGCCCCCCTCCTGTGCCAGCTGCTTCCTTCACCCTTTCTGCAATGCGCTCCTTCGCACATTTCATGAGGTAATACCACCTCTTCTCCGGGTCGTCAATGCTGCGGTGCGTGACTCCAACAGCATTTACCCTCTCCTTTACGTGCAGCCATATCTTGCACTGCTCCGCTTCTGGCACCTTGAGGGACAACTTTCCAAAAAGTTTATCATGGTTGCTGCTCACCCCCTCTATCAAGTGTTCCAGTACCCTATCAGATAACTTTCTTTTCCTCTTCCTGGGCGTGGCAGATGTATTTGCAGCATTGTTGTCCATCCTGGATAGGTATAGTGGAGATGGATTGTGAGGGTGAAGTCTCTCAGGTCACCTTCTGTGCTCTGCCTCCTCCTCTGAGCTCATCAGGGCACTGAATGAAGCATGGGCTGGATGGCTTCCTGGTTGTGCTGTCATCAGCCTGCTTCCGGAGCAACCCGTTTTTTGTGAATTCGCTATTACTGATTTCACTATTACCGAAATGGCTAATACTGAATTGGGTAATAGCTAATTTTTGATTTAAGGAATCGCTATCGTGTTTTCGTATTTTTTTTAGCAACTTTTACCGATTTGCTAAAAGTTTCCAAATTTATACATGCATCCCGAAAAACGAATCCTTATTTGCGATTCCTTATTTATCGCTAATAAGGACTCGCGCTAGCAATTTTTGATGCATGTGCACCATTGCGTTAGAGAGCGCTATAGGGGTGGTGAGCACAAAAATCGACCTTAGAGAGAGCAGGCTGTCTTGTTATTATTATTATGTTTCTTATATAGCGCCAAAATCGACCCCCGAAGGGGTATCTCCGCGCTTGCCTTGGGAACCCGTCCTGGCTTTTCCCTGTGAGATAGCCCCTACAGGGCATCCCCAAGGTGAAAGCCAGGCATCCCGCCGCGGGGGGCCGTTGTGGAGATTAAGCAAGCTTAATGCCCAGAGTTGCAGAGTGTGAACCCATGATTAGGTCAGGCACCGAAGCGAGAATTTTGGACATTTGAGCTCAAGACCCTGCCGCGTCGGGAATTGAACCCTGGTCCCGGGTCTGACCTCTGCTTCAGGGTCTGCCTGCTCTAACCAGTGAGCCACACTTCTCCTCTTGTGGTCAAGGAAGCTGCACAGAGGGACAATGTATATTGCGGCCAACTCCAAAGCTGATTGCAGGATCTTCAGAGGGGGGCGGCGCAAGGGAAGACATTGTCTAATCTCGGACCAACTGAGACTTTTGTGGCCCAAGTCATCCCTGTAGCATTCTTACTGTGGATATTAGTAGCCCTCACTGACCCTTGAACCAGTTTTAGGAAAGTAGGATCAGCTTCTTATGGTTACCCCCACTTTTTGCTTCATGTTATACTGTTTTTGACTAGACTGACTGGGATCCTGCTAATCTGGACCCCAGTCTGTGTGCTTTTTCCCTAAAGTACAGGCACTGGTGATAAGTCGCCTAGACTACTGCAACGGCCTCCTCATATCAGCAAACGAGGAGGCGTTAAATCGTTTGCAGGTGGTCCAAAATACGGCAGCCAGATTAATTCTGAATGCTCCCGCAAGGACCCCGTCCAAACCTCTGTTAAGTCATCTTCATTGGTTGCCCATACGACAACGTGTCACATTTAAAATCTGTTGCTTAGTGCACAAATGTCTCTATGGGCAAGGCCCCAAATATCTGGCACAAAAATTTCAGATATATAAACCTGAACGTTTATTACGTTCGAGCAATCAATGCCTACTGGAAACCCCCAATGTAAAAAAAGTCAGACAAGGTGGACGTGCCCTATCATTTATTGGCCCTACCATGTGGAATAAACTTCCTTCTGACCTAAGACACAATGACAACCACCTGTGTTTTAGGAAGACCCTAAAAACTCTCCTGTTTCAGATGGCATAATTCTTCATATGGCTTCCACAGAAACAACATACTTCAGAACTTTTGCGAGCAAAGCGCGGAGATACCTTCTGGTCGATTCCTGCGCGATACAAGCAATTAAATAAACAGTTATGTTATGTACGTAGGTACACTCCAGATTGGATCCTGGGGTACCCCTGTCAGTCCCAAGTACATGGTACCCAAGTACCCAGGGCATAGGTACCCCAGAGGCCTCCCATGGGCTGAAGCATGTATTATGCCACCCCTTGGAGGCCATGCAAAATGGAACTACAGGCCTGCCATTGCAGCCTGTGTAAGTTGGTTCATGCACCCACCACTTACTTAAGATATAGGCTTACTATATCAAAGGTCACTTCACTTAAAACCTTGTGTTAGTCCAGCAAAATGAATACACCTCAGAACCGGAATGTTGCTCAGATTGGTCCACCTCCTGACATCCCCAACTCTATGGTCATAAATATACATAGAGTAGTGAAGTGGTCAAGCGAGGGATAGGGAATAAGGAAGGGGACTGCAAGGAATTTGGAAGTTGTGGAAGAAACAACTCAAGAGTGAGTAAAAAGCATACTACCACAGTCGTATCTCTTTAAGTCTCGCTAGTAACATGGAGAGATCTACCTTAAAACGTAGAAGCACAATCTCTTATGTGTCTGTCACTCGGGACTATAATCATCAATTTGTATCTTCCTGTAGTTCCTACTGATGTAAGAATACAGGAAATTAACAGCGTATTTCTAGCGTCACACAAGCACTCCAATATCTAAGGTACTGCAACACACTTCAGACACCATACATACCACATAAAGGAGAAGACAAGACATTGTACGACGATTGCAGTCTTTGTGCATATAAATATGTATTCCTGTGTTCACTGCAATAATTATCCACAACAAGACCGTAAAGAAAGATAACCACATAAGAATTCCAAAGGGGCTCTTAGCATTCACAACAAACGCTAATCTGATTGCAAAAACAAGGAAGTCACTGAAGGTTGAAATCACCATAAAAAACGAAACAAACGAGTACCAGAAACAAAGGTTACGTCACCTAGTTTCTGAAGTGCAGCAAAAGTAACTCCAATCCAGCCTTATCCTGATTTGAAGACTAATGTCTATAACACCGCAAGGAATTGCTTTGACGGAGATTCCTCCGGCACAGGAAATTAATACCAATCCCACAATACCTCAATGGGAAGTCCTCAAGGGGAAAAGGCTGGAAGGTGGTGAAGACTCCTTCCTCTTCGCCACACGTGCGAGCAGGACCCCCTGCTGACATGCCTAACCATGGAGAGGTAGGTGCCTAGACTCGCCGGTCCTGACACTATGAGTCACCCCTATAGGAGGCCGTGACAATCCTGAAGGCAGGGTGCATTGGTTCTAAGTGAGAGGTGTCACTGCATGAGGGTTGTTAGTGCTACAGCCATTTACGACATATAGAGTGGCAATATGCGGCCGTGTGATGAAAAACTATAAAACGGCTGAAAGTAACCCTATCGTGTTTGGTGTCAAATATTGTGGAATCATACCCCACACCGGTAACCGATGTGGAAGGTATGATTCCAACTCTCAGAAAAGAGCTTTGTGAGGTCCCTGGTGTTCCTGGTACCAGTCTTCTAGTCCCGGGCAGCACAAAATGGTTGCCGCTGACCAGCGATACATTTCTGCTCTCCTGCTGATGAGCCAAACTCGAGCATGGGAAAGCAGTACAATAGGCATCCTGTCACAGGGAGGTGTGACCACCTCCCAGACAGGATTTAGTGTATTAAACCTGGGTGGGTGCACTTGCCAATGACCAAAAGTCTGCATGAGGGGCACATTTGGTGTCCCTGTGCATAGCACAGTTCAAATCAGTCCTGGGAGCCGTTGGCTCCTGCTCTGACACAAAACTGGGCAAAGGACATGGGAGTAACCTCCCCATTGTCCAGACCCTCCCCAGAGATGGTCCAGTGAATCTGTCCAACCCTCTCCTCTGGGTAAAAAAGGGCTTACCTGGCTATAGGACCCTAGATTCGACATGGACAAGATTCTGATCAAGAAACCACTGACCTTCGACTGTCTGGACATGCTGGACTTCGCTGGACTTAGTTTGGGCCTGACTTAGTCTCCCTCTCCGTCCAAAGCATCGTCTCTGCCCGTGCACCATACAGGCTCCGTGTAGGACCTGGGGGGCATCAAGGACAACTTAAGACATCTCCCTTGGAGTGAAGGAGTCACTCCCCTGCAGGCACCACATCACAACTGATCCGTCTGCCCCTCCTGAGCTCCTATGGACCCCAAAGGCTCCAGCAACACAGGCGGTGAGCTTTCCGAGCTGCTCTCTCACCAAGTTTGAGGTCAGAATCCCTTGTGGGGGCTGCATTACTGGTACCCCTGTGCACCGTGAACTTTTGCAAGTGCATATGCTTGTTGGCGTTTCCAAAACAAGTGCACTGGGCTCCGAGTAACCCCAACCTCTGCCACAATTTCCACCAAATAACTCTGGCCTCTTCGCACCGAGTGCTCCGTGGGCTGTTTCTTTGCAAAACTGCTCGAGTTACCATTGCAACTCCTGTGCCTCCAGACAGTAGGTCCTCTTGAGGGACAACATTGCTTTTCTTGGGCTCCCCTGGTTGCCCCAGACCTGCCCTGACTCCCATGTGTTTGGTGAGTCTCCTGAACCCTGCTGGTCTGAACCGTAACCTTCTTCGACCTTCTGCATGGGTTGCCATTGCCAAGGCTTGTTGGTGCTCCAGCCGAATACCGACCCCCTCAGTACTCGATATCCTCTGTAGGACAGCTTGTATCTGGCTCCTGGTTGTCCTCAACATCTCCTGGTCCTGGTGGCTGCAGAGTCAAGAACCCCCTCAACGCACCTTAAACACCCGACATCGGTGGGCATTCGTCTACCGAGCCCCTGTCACTCCTGAGTGACCCAGACTCTGTCCCCTCTGCTTTCAGTTACTCTTCACCAAGAATACACCTTTGGATTCTGACTGACACTTTACTTCTTCCCAGCAGTGGCTCTTCTTCGAAAACCTCAATAGAGATCAACAGCGGTTTCCGACGCCACTTCAGACCTATCCACCCGGCTTCCCTGGGATAGGTAACTCTGGTACTATGGTATCCATGGGTGGGGTGGCTCTACAACCTCCTAACATCTACAGCGTTTCTTCGAAGTCCACTTAGAAGGGTCCTTAAACTTTAAAACTTCAATTGCGACTCTCCCATAGAATTGTACGTAGCACGTGGTCGTGTTCCCGCACTGCACCCGTCATCCGTGGGGTCCCTACTTACTCACCTTGGGTTGTTCCTTGGGGTCCCAGCGATTCTACATCCTCTAGACACTGTCTTAACTCAAGTTGTGGTTCATATACCACTATTTTAGTGTAAGGTTTGGTCTCCCCTTGGAGCCCACTGTGTATTAGTGCTATTTACTATTGTTTTTGTGCAACACTATTGTGTGCTTTGTGAGTATCCTCGTGTAGAGAGTACTGTGTCGTACTTAAAGAAGTGTTATATCAATACATACATATTTTATAACTACTGTGTGGTTCTCCTTTTATTTAACCAATACTATAAGGTTGCATTTTGGTAAAACAAGCTGCTTAACATTCCTTCAAGACTAAGCCTGAAGGCTGCTCTCCACAGCTACCACTTGGGTAGCTTTCTAAGGTTATCTTGGACTTCTTAAATCACCATAACGGTTGCTTGGACTGATACAGGGTGCCCACTTAAATTATTGGACAGCATATACCAAGCCAACTTCTCACACCACTCGTAAAATGAAAGAGAATGCCCATTTGTAAAACTCTCTCTAAGGCACACTCAGTGGAAAGCACAAGCAGCAAGGGTTGGATCAGTCAAAGTGGACTGATTAAATGTACAACAGATTATTGCACCTTCTTGTTAAATTATTGGAAAAGCTCTTAATTCCCAGATATTGTTTATCAGATATAGAAAAGTGTTTGAAATTGTTGAAGCCCCCAGTTTTATACCCCCTCAGCTGCGCGCCCTATACCTAATCCTCCTCCATCCGCGGTCCCTCTACGTAATACCCATCCACAAGGACGGACTCATCATTGCAGTCATGCAACGCCTAAAGGGGGACCATGGCCAGCATGGCTACCTTGGGGGAAGAAGGGATTGACCCCAGTAGCAGAAACTGCAACTCAACATCTAGGGAATTACATTTTAAGCAACCAGCTACAATGAATACAGACACTTATGATGACCATTAATTGGAGCTTTATTTAGCATGTCTTGTCGGTCCCCTGTCCCTACTCTAACTGCCCTGGTTCCTGTCACTGGCTCCTCCCGTTCCTGTTCCTCCCTCTTAACTCCACCCCAACCACTAGACTACATTGTACAATCTGACATCTCCCCCTTCTTAACAAAATGAACTTAATTTCCACAGTGTTCGCAATTCTTCAGTCCACCACACAGGTTTGCGGACAGCTTGTTCTTCAAGCATCAGTAGCGTCGAATCCGTGGTGGACCTGACATTGATCAATCTTTCCGGCGTCTTAGCCAAAACATCCTTGACTACGGGATTGCACTTTTGAGAGTGTGACCCATTGTGTATGGGCGGCTTATTATCCAGTTCCGCAGTTGTCATGGTTCTTTCATGTTGTGTGACTGCTACTGGCTCAACTCGGCAGTGGCAGTCTACTTGCCTTGGTGACTCTTGTTCTGTTGATGGTTGATCTTCTTTGGAAGTGGACAATGTTCCGGTCTTCTTCCAAACTCCCTCCTGTAAGGTTATTTCTCTTTGTCTCGTCCGGTTGGGAGCAACACTGTTCATCTGTGCACCGTCGGGCACGCCAGACGTCAATGTACTATCTGAGGTGGGTGTCCTGTCTTGATTCTTGGCCTCATTTGCTGCCACTGTTCGTTTCTTCCCTTCCCGCTCGTGGTTGAGGCTGGCGAGACCCTTGACCACCTGGTCATGTGTCTGTTTGTCTCTCATTCGGTGGCAGTTCGTTTCTGTCACCATGTTCGGTCCTCCCCGCAGGGTGACGGGATAGTCCTTTGCCACTAAATAGATATTGTCCCATCTCTTTGTTCTCCTTCCGTCAGTTCTTTTAGTCAACCTCTCTGACCCCATCAGGGGTGACGGTATATTATTCATGTCTTGATGTGGCGATGACTGACGTGACGTGTTGTCCTTTGGTTCTGTTGTGCGTCCGGGTGATTGATGCCATGGCTGTTGTCGGGACCATGATTTTGTTGACCCACATGATCGGACAGACATGTCTTCCGACTCGGAGGAGTCGGTTGCCGATTTCCTCTGAGAACGTTCTTTTGAGGGCGTCGTGACTGATACGTTTATCGAGTTGGTATTCTGGGATGACATGCTCCTGGAGTCGGAGCTGTTTACGGAGCATTTCCGTGGGTATGTTTCTTTTTGTGTCTTCTGTGTTGTTGCTGTGGGGGGATCATTTACTTCATTAGTTTGGTCTCGGAGCATTTGGTCTTCACCCTTTCCACGGGACATCAATTGTCCCTTCTCCGCTTTCTCGTTGACACAACTGTCTGTAGTGCACATGCCTCTCCCTTTCCGGTGTCTGAGTGGCTCGCCACTCCTCATGTGGTTGGTTTCTTCTTCTTGCTTGTTGTTTGTGTTAACGTCCGTGCCATTGGGGTGATTTGTCTCACTGCTTGATGCTTCCTCGGACTCATCTGTAGACTTTGGTGCATAGCGGGAGGATGGCCGGGGTTGTCCGCGTGCTGGTTTCCGGCATTGACGGGATAGGTCCCTTCTTCCGTAGTTCATCTTTCTTGCCTTCTTGTTGAGCAATCTGCCATCTTGTCCATGGGTGTGATTTGTCCCGCTTGACACTTCATCTGTTTCATAATCGTTCTCATCATCGGTTGACTGACTCCTTGAGGTTGAATAACTTTGTGAGGTTGTATCAGTGTCATCATCTGTTGACTGACTCCTTGAGGTTGAATAGCTCCATGAGGTTGCATCCGTACCGCTTTCGCGATCCTGATTCATCCTGGTCTTTTGTGATGGTGACTTGGAGTGTTCCATGACGCTCGGTCTCTGGTTTCTTGACTCTGATTCACCCTCCCTCTTTTCAGCTTTGTTTGTTTCCTGGGCCTCTCCCTTAGGCATGAGAGGTGCCTCTTTCCAAACATCCATGTGTCTTGCATTTGAGTGCACGTCTTTCGAGAAGTCTTTTGCTTTTATTCGCACTCCAGCCTCGGCCCCTCTGATGATTCTCTTTAGCGACCATTGCTCCTGAAGAATCTTGCGCTTCGTGTCTGCGCTTGAACAGCCTTCGATTATTCGGAGCCGAACTGCTTCTTCATTAGTAAATGTGTTGAAGTGGCAGCAGGGTACCAGACTTAGTAACCGGGTAATGAATCTCGGCAGTGGTTCTCCTGGTTCCTGCCGCGCTGTATTGAAAGCGATGCGAGCATGATCCACTTCCACCAGTGCATGGAAATGGGCACGTAGCTTCACTTGGAGTCTTCCATAGCTCTCTGTGTCCCTTTTGGGAAATGATCTGATTAGGCGACGGCCCTCATGGCCGACTAGCTGGAGGAGTAGTGTCAGACATTTTCCATCCCTTTGTTCATCGATTGCATCAAGAAAATCGTCCAGGGAATCCAGCCACCGGTTCCATTCGGGACCCAAGTTCTGACCGTCAGTCTGTGACACTGGGGGTGGTACTTCAATGCAAGGACTGGGCCTGTGGGTTACTTTTACCGCCGCCATGAGGGAGGTGTGTTTTGTCTGCTATCGTCGTAGAATTGTTCGCTTTGTTTCCCGTCTTGTCTGCTGACTTTCTTCGGCCAGGATCCCGTGGCTAGCCGTCTCCTTTGATTTCGGGCAGGTTCGCCACTCCTGGGTGACTACTGTATTCTGTCCTCCTTTAGCACGACTGTTTCCGGAGGCTTCACTGAGTTAGGCTTGGATTTCCTGATTTCGGAAATGGCCACCACTCAGCTGGTCCACACATGACACCTGGCTCAGCACCTTCCCACTCTTATTGGGGTGGCCTGCTACCTGCAGGTGATTTGGGGTTCTCTTTGCTGTTGATCATTTGTCTTTGCGTGACGCGGGAAGGTTGCTTCGGTGCTTGCTTTTGTTCGTTACGTTCCAGGTCTGTAGTTGCTTGGTGCATTTAGGATGTGCACTCGCCTGTGCTCGCTGACTTCGGGACTTGTATTTATCCGTGCTTGGTATGTCCAGGTCTGTATTGGCTCGTGCTCGTGGCGTTCTGGGTTTGCATTTGCTTGTTTTAGTACCATTCGATGTTTGTGCCAGCTTATGCTTGTTTGCAGCAAGGCTTGCTTTTGCTCATGTCTGTTTATACTTGAAGCATGTACTTGCTTGTGCTTGCTCTCAGGGTGTCTCTTGCACTTGCCAGTGCTTGTTGTGTTTACAGTTGTCTTTATTTGTATCTTGCGTTAATTGATGCTCGTTTTTTTTTTTTTTTTTTTTTTTTTATTATTGGTCTCGCATTCACCTTTGCGTGTCCTAATGCAACTCTTGCGTTTACTTGTGCTTGTTTGTCTTTGTTATTGCTTTTGCCAATGCTTGCTTACTTGTATCTGTCAATGCGCATTCATTGACATAGTCCGTCGCTGTTATTGGTCTCGCATTCACCTTTGCGTGTCCTAATGCAGCTCTATCAGTTACTTGTGCTTGTTTGTCTTTGTTATTGCTTTTGCCAATGCTTGCTTCTTTTGGTTGTTCCCCTGTGTTTGTCAGTGCTTGTTGTATAATTTCTTTTCTTGTCTTTACCAGTGCTTGTTTTCCTTTTTTTTCTTTACATTTGACAATGTTTGTTTTCTTGCATTTGTCAATGTTTGTTTTCACAGTTGCCAATGTCTTTTATTAGACTGGAGGGTGCCTGACCCCAAAATGGCCGCTTCTAGTTTTCCCATAGGGGATGTCTGTGGCTGCCTGACTTAAAGATGGCCGCCGGGCTCGAAATCCCGTGTCTCCCGAGATTTGGATCCCCTCATTGACTTTCAACAATCAGTACCGGCAGGCTTCAGGCACTCACCGGGCAGGCGTGTGAGGTCCACGCTGAATGCTGGGGTCTTCGCTCCTCGCAGCTCTCGCTCAGGATCTCCTCACGTCAGGTAGGACCGGGATGGGCTCCCAGCGTCGCTACCGCCTTGCTCCTTTCCGCTTTGCGCTCACTCGGCGACAGCGCGCCAAAGCTCACGCATCGGGCGTGAGGTCCCGATGCCGGTGCACACTCAAGTTTGCCTTCCTGTGCTTGACAGCGCTTACCGGCTGGTCTTCTCAGGGGCAGCGCTCTTCTCCACGGCGATCCTCGCCACGACGGGGCGCTAGGCAGAGTCGGAGTGGGCTCCCGACTTCTGCTCTTTCAGGGCACGCCGATTCCCACGCATCACGCGTGATTCGCGTTTTGGCGCCAACGAGCGCTTCACTTCTTAAGCGCTCCGGCGCTTGTTGCTTCGGCTTCTCTTGGGACTCCCACAGTCTCCTGACTGGTGAGTGGGTTCACCTGCTGCTGGCCTCTCAAGTCAGGCGGCAGCTTCACTCGTCACAGCAGCACATTTCTTTTCTCGATGCTGCTCGGGACAGGACGCTCCTGCAGGGTTCAGTGGGTGGCAGGCACACCAATCCCACCCTCGTCGCCAGTTGTAGCATCCAGCTACAATGAATACAGACACTTATGATGACCATTAATTGGAGCTTTATTTAGCATGTCTTGTCGGTCCCCTGTCCCTACTCTAACTGCCCTGGTTCCTGTCACTGGCTCCTCCCGTTCCTGTTCCTCCCGTTCCTGTTCCTCCCTCTTAACTCCACCCCAACCACTAGACTACATTGTACAATCTGACAGCTGGGTTGTGACTCTCCCAAAAGACATACTTGGAGACTGCATTGTAGTCAATTTTTGACAGCCCTATATCGCCTGTGTTGCCCTTCGGCATCCTCAGCCCTTCGTTCTAGTATTTGGAGTCTGCGGTTGACCTCCCCCATCTGAACATCAATAGCCTTCTGCTTGTCGCTAAGACCTCCAAGGTAGCCTCAGTTTGCTTCACACAGTCAACCAACTTCCCATGATCTGACCGCAGGAGATCCAGTCCCAGCCATACCTGGGCAATGTCCTGCTGCAGCGCTTCCTTCATGTCTGTGATAGCGCGGAGGATTTGATCCACCTGTTGCTGCATCAGGCCTTCCGGAGCTCGATCAACGCCGTCCTGCTTCTGCTGTTCTGCCATTCCATCTTCATGCTCCGGAGGGGCCCCCCCTTGGCGACCACGTGGCTTACCCATGTCGATCAGGCTGTGTGGTCTCTATTATTGGTTCCACCGCCCAGTATGTCTTACAGCCTGACAACACGAGTTCTCTGAAACCTGGAGCAGTAGAGGTCCCCACTCCAACCAGCCAATCCTCTTGGGAGGAGGCATCAACAGGTGACCACGCGAAGCGCAGGTCACTGGTGTCCCCCACGGGCACCAGCCACGTCTTCATGTCTCACACCCCACTGCTTCCACCAGCCGGGCTAAAGAAGGTCTTCTCGGGTGGCCCCCGCATAGCACTGCCCCTGTTAACAGATCATCACAGTCCCGACAACACGTCGGACCTCATGGAGGTGTCAGCCAACCGGGCATCCAGCAGTATGCGCACCGGTCCCCTCCACCTCTCCGGTGCCGCACAGCTCATCTGGGCCCTGCGGGGTGAGCACGTCCAATGTAGCCACCCACAATCTTCAATAATCAGGGGGATGCAACACAGTCCTTACAAGACCTTAATCTCCACTCAGTCCTCAAAGGAGCACGTCGATGCACTGGGTGTCCCGCTTCAATTGCCCCAGTTCCTCTCACCTCCAAGGTGGTGCTCCGCTCGCCGAGGTTCAGCGGGGGTGATCTCGCTCCCTGCAGGTATCCACCAGCACCAGGGTGCAGGGGGCCTCCTCAGCTTTCACGGCGCGGCCTCCATCTTGCGCGCGGCCATCTGGCACCAAAAGACACCAAGTAATTCTCCACATGGCCGCCACAGTCCCCAAGCTCTCCCAGCCCCAACGATC
Organism: Lissotriton vulgaris; assembly: GCF_964263255.1. Classification (NCBI taxonomy): domain Eukaryota; kingdom Metazoa; phylum Chordata; class Amphibia; order Caudata; family Salamandridae; genus Lissotriton; species Lissotriton vulgaris. The sequence continues at coordinate 78,465 of NW_028246002.1, forward strand.
TGGGACCAGAGTCTTGGGGCCGCAGCGCTCAAGCACTCCAATGCTGCAGTACTCAAGGGCAGCGCTGGCAGGGAGATCACGGTCAGAGCTCCCCAGCTCTTATCAGCCTCCGCTTTGCTCCGCACTCCACTTCAATAGGGAGGGCCCCCCATCAGCAGCATGCTCCTCCAGGTCAGCGCGTGTTCAGAAGAGGGTCCGCAAAGGAGACCTCACCGGGGGCAGGCACCCTCAACCCCCGCGACGCAGGAGCAGCAACCTCCATCTCCGTGCGGCCGCCATCTTGCGTGCGGGCACCCGGGGAGCAGAAGCGCCGAATCGAGGCTCAATATGGCGGGTGCGGCCCCGCTTGGCTCCGCCAGAACCAACAGCTCCGTTTCGCGGCTCCAGGGAGTCAGTGTTGGTGCCCGCGGTCGCGGCTGTATGTCAGGATAAGCGTCCTTGGGGAGACAGCGTCCAGAGCTCCATAGCTCGCATGGGTCTCCATCGACTGCAGGCCATGCCCCCTCTTGACAGCCCTGTATCGTGGGGAACTTGTTGCACCATAATTATTTTTTTTTTAGAACACTAGCTAAGTCACCGATTGTCATGCTCTTACTGGCAGGGCCGGCGCTAGGCATGGGCAGCGTGGGCAGCTGCCCAGGGCCTCGCATTCTGCCTGCCAGGATGGGGCCCCCCACAATGGCAATTAAAACCCCACCAGTCCTCGTGCATGTACCCCTGCCGCTCAGAGTGAAAGAAATGAGTCTCTTCACAATTGGGCTCATGGGAGGTGGCCCCCCTCCCGGGGCCTCTAAGGGATGGTGTGGGAAGGTCTAGGGGAGGGGGACACTGCTCAGGCTGCCCATTCAGAGACTCGGCAGGGCGCCCATTGTCGGCACTTTAGCCCACACAGGTTTAACTCAGCCCCCAAGCAATTCTCACACCTTCAGTCCGAAATAGGCTGTACAAAGAGGTGCTTGGGGTGGCTGAGAGGAGGAGCTGTGGCTCAGGTGGAGTCTGCACAAAGCAGCTTCCCCGAGATCATAAGGTGTCACTTAGGTAAATTTCAGGGGCCTTGCACATTCCCTTTTGCCCAGGGCCTCGAAAATGCTCGGACCGGGCCTGCCTACTGGGTTAATTTTATAAACGTCCTGAACTGCAATATATATCCTGCCCAATGACTATTATTCAAATCCGTTATGGGGCCTGCCAAATAGCAACAGATACTCGCCACTGGTTGATTGCAATGAGGCCGATTGACAGCACTTGCCCAGGTCAGCCAAATCGACTATCAAAAAAGCAAGGCCTAAAATCGTGGATGTTTTGGCTACCCACCTTATAATACAAGCAGACCCATTTTGTGTTGCCTTTACCTCGATGCCAATATCTTCTTGTGTAGAGGAGCCTGTTAAAGCTGCGCTTCTGCCTTTTTACCCTCGCCCATTGACAAACTTGAGCGAGACCG